>NC_143030.1:7309592-7342092 GCF_057628025.1 Oncorhynchus mykiss
TTGTGACCTGTTGCCACGAGAAAAGGGCAACGAATGAAGAACAACCACCATTGGAAATACAACCCATATTTATGCTTATTTATTTTCCCTTTTGTACTTTAACCATTTGTACAATGTTAAAACGTTGTATAAATATATATATATATATATATATAATCTGACATTTGTAATGTCTTTATTGTTTTGAAACTTCTGTATGTGTAATGTTTATTGTTAATTTTTATTGTTTATTTCCCTTTTGTTTATTATCTACTTCACTTGCTTTGGAAATGTTAACATATGTCACATGCCCCTGAATTGAAAGAGGAGGGGGGGGCATGATGACCCCCAGGGTACGTCATGACAGATTAGCACAGTATATTGTCTTATTGATAGGCTGTAACTGGGGTGAACACCGTATATTGTCTTATTGATAGGCTGTAACTGGGGTCAATACAGTATATTGTCTTATTGATAGGCTGTAACTGGGGTGAACACAGTATATTGTCTTATTGATAGGCTGTAACTGGGGTGAATACAGTATATCAAATCAAATCAAATGTTATTGGTCACATGGTTAGTAGATGTTATTGGTCACATGGTTAGCAGATGTTATTGGTCACATGGTTAGCAGATGTTATTGGTCACATGGTTAGCAGATGTTATTGGTCACATGGTTAGCAGATGTTATTGGTCACATGGTTAGCAGATGTTATTGGTCACATAGTTAGCAGATGTTATTGGTCACATGGTTAGCAGATGTTATTGGTCACATGGTTAGCAGATGTTATTGGTCACATGGTTAGCAGATGTTAATGCGAGTGTGCTTGTGCTTCAGGTTCCAACAATGCAGTAATATCTAACAAGTAATCTATCAATTCCCCAACAAGGACCTAATACACTAACCCTAACCCTAAAAGGGGTGAATGAGGATATGTACAGTTGAAGTTGGAAGTTTACTTACACTTAGGTTGGAGTCATTGAAACTCGTTTTTCAACCACTCCACAAATGTCTCGTAAACAAACTATAGATTTGGCAAGTCGGTTAGGACATCTACTTTGTGTATGACACAAGTAATTTTTCCAACAATTGTTTACAGAAAGATTATTTAACTTATAATTCACTGTATCACAATTCCAGTGGGTCAGAAGTTTACATACACTAAGTTGACTCTGCCTTTAAACAGCTTGGAAAATTCCAGAAAATTATGTCATGGCTTTAGAAGGTTCTGTTAGGCTAATTGACATAATTTGAGTCAATTGGAGGTGTACCTGTGGATGTATTTCAAGGCCTACCTTCAAACTCAGTGCTTCTTTGCTTGACATCATTGGAAAATCAAAATAAATCAGCCAAGACCTCAGAACCAAAATTGTAGACCTCCATAAGTCTGGTTCATCCTTGGGAGCAATTTCCAAACGCCTGAAGGCACCACGTTCATCTGTACAAACAATAGTATGCAAGTATAAACACCATGGGACCACGCAGCCGTCATACCACTCAGGAAGGAGACACATTCTGTCTCCTAGAGATGAACGTACTTTGGTGCGAAAAGTGAAAATCAATCCCAGAACAACAGCAGAGGACCTGGAGAAGATGCTGGAGGAAACAGATACAGAAGTATCTATAAGCAATGTAAAACGAGTCCTATATCGACATAACCTGAAAGGCTGTTCAGCAAGGAAGAAGCCACTGCTCCAAAACCGCCATAAAAAAAGCCAGGCTACGGTTTGCAACTGCACATGGGGACAAATACTGTACTTTTTAGAGAAATCTCCTCTGGTCTGATGAAACAAAACTAGAACTGTTTGGCCATAATGACCATCGTTATGTTTGGAGGAAAAAGGGGGAGGCTTGCAAGCGGAAGAACACCATCCCAACCGTGAAGCACGGGGGTGGCAGCATCATGTTGTGGGGGTGCTTTGCTGCAGGAGGGACTGGTGCACTTCACAAAATAGATGGCATCATGTAGATGGAAAATGATGTGGATATATTGAAGCAATATCTCAAGACATCAGTCAGGAAGTTAAAGCTTGGATCTTGGATCTTGGATCTTCCAAATGGATAATGGATCTTCCAAATGGATAATGACCCCAAGCATACTTCCAAAGTTGTGGCAAAATGGCTTAAGGACAACAAAGTCAAGGTATTGGAGTGGCCATCATGAAGCCCTGACCTCAATCCTATAGAAATTTTGTGGGCAGAACTGAAAAAGTGTGTGTGAGCAAGGAGGCCTACAAACCTGACTCAGTTACACAAGCTCTGTCAGGAGGAATGGGCCAAAATTCACCCAACTTATTGTGGGAAGCTTGTTGAAGGCTACCCGAAACGTTTGACCCAAGTTAAACAATTTAAAGACAATGCTACCAAATACTAATTGAGTGTATGTAAACTTCTGACCCCCTGGGAATGTGATGAAAGAAATAAAAGCTGAAATAAATCATTATCTCTACTATTATTCTGACATTTCACATTTTTAAAATAAAGTGGTGATCCTAACTGACCTAAGAGGGAATTGTTACCATGATTCAATGTCAGGAATTGTGAAAAACTGAGTTTAGGTAGGCCTTGAAAAACATCCACAGGTACACCTCCAATTGACTCAAATTATGTACATTATAATATCAGAAGCTACTAAAGCCATGACATCGTTTTCAATCATTTTCCAAGGTTGGTTAACTCTGGAGACTCCAAAAAGAAGTACACATAGAGGCCTTAGTGTCCCTGGATCAGTTTAGAGAGATGCCTTAGTGTCCCTGGATCAGTTTAGAGAGATGCAATAATGACCCTGGATCAGTTTAGAGAGATGCAATAATGACCCTGGATCAGTTTAGAGATGCAATAATGACCCTGGATCAGTTTAGAGAGATGCAATAGTGACCATGGATCAGTTTAGACAGATGCAATAATGACCCTGGATCAGTTTAGAGAGATATCTTAATGGAAAGAGGAATGTTATAATGTTATTTGTTGTTTTAGTTGACTGTGAATATTGTGTATAATAATGTCTGTGTATATTGTGTATAATAATGTGTAATTTGTGTCATGCTGTATTTGACTTTTATATTGTATTAGATTATTTCATTCTATGGTTTTGTATATGCATGGCTCCCTTGAAACAAAGACACTGGTCTCAATAGTGACTCCCTGCTAATATATTGATCAAATAAAAAAAATATTTAGGAACTGGTAGTCAGAGCAGAGAGAGAGAGGACGAGGAGAGAGAGAGAGAGAGGACGAGGAGAGAGAGAGGATGAGGAGAGAGAGAGGACGAGGAGAGAGAGAGGATGAGGAGAGAGAGAGAGAGAGAGGACAAGGAGAGAGAGAGGACGAGGAGAGAGAGAGAGAGAGGACAAGGAGAGAGAGAGGATGAGGAGAGAGAGAGAGAGGGGAGAGAGCAGAGAGAGAGAGGACGAGGAGAGAGAGAGAGAGAGGACGAGGAGAGAGAGAGGATGAGGAGAGAGAGAGAGAGAGAGGACAAGGAGAGAGAGAGGATGAGGAGAGAGAGAGAGAGGGGGAGAGAGAGGACGAGCAGAGAGACGGAGATGGAGAGAGAGAGAGAGAGCGAGAGAGAGAGAGAGGACAAGGAGAGAGAGAGGACGAGGAGAGAGAGAGAGAGAGGACAAGGAGAGAGAGAGGATGAGGAGAGAGAGAGAGGGGAGAGAGCAGAGAGAGAGAGGACGAGAGAGAGGATGAGGAGAGAGAGAGAGAGAGAGGACAAGGAGAGAGAGAGGATGAGGAGAGAGAGAGAGAGGGGGAGAGAGAGGACGAGGAGAGAGACGGAGATGGAGAGAGAGAGAGAGAGAGAGGACGAGGAGAGAGAGAGGACGAGGAGAGAAAGAGAGAGAGGGAGAGAGAGGGAGAGGGAGAGGGAGAGGGAGAGAGAGGGAGAGAGAGAGAGAGGATGAGGAGAGAGAGAGAGAGAGAGAGAGAGAGAGAGAGAGAGAGGATGAGGAGAGAGAGAGAGAGAGAGAGAGAGAGAGAGGATGAGGAGAGAGAGAGGATGAGGAGAGAGAGAGGACGAGGAGAGAGAGAGAGAGAGGACAAGGAGAGAGAGAGGACGAGGAGAGAGAGAGAGAGAGAGGACAAGGAGAGAGAGAGGATGAGGAGAGAGAGAGAGAGGGGAGAGAGCAGAGAGAGAGAGGACGAGGAGAGAGAGAGAGAGAGGACGAGGAGAGAGAGAGGATGAGGAGAGAGAGAGAGAGAGAGGACAAGGAGAGAGAGAGGATGAGGAGAGAGAGAGAGAGGGGGAGAGAGAGGACGAGGAGAGAGACGGAGATGGAGAGAGAGAGAGAGAGAGAGGACGAGGAGAGAGAGAGGACGAGGAGAGAAAGAGAGAGAGGGAGAGAGAGGGAGAGGGAGAGGGAGAGAGAGGGAGAGAGAGAGAGAGGATGAGGAGAGAGAGAGAGAGAGAGAGAGAGAGAGAGGATGAGGAGAGAGAGAGAGAGAGAGAGAGAGAGAGAGAGAGAGAGAGAGAGAGAGAGAGAGATGGAAACAGAGGCACTTTAATGAGATCGAGAGAAAGAGAAAAGGAGAGATGGAAACAGAGGCACTTTAATGAGATCGAGAGAAATGGAGAGAGAGAAGTGCTTTGAAGTCTTAAAATCTGAACCTCATTAAATAGATAGAATGGAAGAGATGGAGCGAGAGAGTATAGTGAGGGAGAGAGAGAAAGAAAGAGAGAGGGAGAGAGAGACATGAAGAGAGAGATGGAGAGAAATAAATGGAGAGAAAAAGAGAGCGAGAGAGATCATGAACAGATGAGTCATGAGTCTTGTTCTTCAAAAAATATATATTTAGAGTTGGATGAACTTCCTTTGTGTTTCCTATATCCCCTCACTAGAATCCCATACTTTAACGATGACAGCTTCTCCATCCTAGAGGAGGAGATCAACCATTACCAGGCCCAGGGACATGTACTAGTCTGTGGCGACCTAAATGCCAGAACCGGACAAGAACCTGACACCCTCAGCACACAGGGGGACAAACATCTACGTGGAGGTGACAGCATTCTCTCCCACATATGACCTCCTAGACACAACTATGACAACGTAACCAACAAAAATGGGTCACAGCTCCTGCAGATCTATCGCACGCTGGGTATGTACATAGTCAATGGTAGGCTTTGAGGGGACTCCTATGGTAGGTACACCTATAGCTCATCTCTTGGCAGTAGTACTGTAGATTACTTTATTACTGACCTCAACCCAGAGTCTCTCAGAGCGTTCACAGTCAGCCCACTGACAGCCCTATCAGACCACAGCAAAATCACAGTCTACTTAAACAGAGCAATACTCAATCATGAGGCATGAAAGCCAAAGGAACTGAGTAACATTAAGAAATGCTATAGATGGAAGGAATGCAGTTTGGAAACCTACTGAGAAAACAATTAGGCAACAACAAATTCAATCCCTTTTAGACAATTTCCTGGGTAAAACGTTCCACTGTGATAGTGAAGTCAAAACAAAACAAAAGTGAAAAGATATTAGACAACGATAGGACAAAGTGACAGTAACAGATTAGCGTAACAAAAGCCATTCTTAGTGCAAATTTCGGGAAAATGAAAAAGTCCTAGCTAAAAGATAAATTGCTGTACATTTTTTCAAACCGTGTTTGTCCGTTTCCACCAGGTTTATAATACATGATCAAATACAAAATCTTTGTGGACATATAACAAAGAACAAATGTCCAAATTTGTTTAAATCCCTGTTAGCGAGAATATCTTCTTTGTCAAGATAATTCATCCAGCTGACAGGTGTGCCATATCAAGAAACTGATTAAACAGCATGATCATTACACAGGTGCACCTTGTGCTGGGGACAATAAAAAGGCCACTCTAAAATGTGCAGTTTTGTCACACAACACAATGCAACAGATTCTGATTGGCTTGGCTGCGCCCAGTCATAGATCAGGGCCTAATGAAGTTATTTCAATTAACTGATTTCCTTATATGAACCGTAACTCAGTAAAATCGTACATTTTTTTACACGTTGCGTTTATATATTTGTTATATACTATATAACATATAGATATGCATATATATATATATATGCATTAGGAAAGTATTCACTTTTTCCACAATTTGTTACGTTACAGCCTTATTCTAAAATGTATTCAAGTCATGTTTTTCCTCAACAATCTACACACAATACCCCATAATGGAAAAATTCATTGATTGAATCTCTATATAATCCTCACATAATGTTTCACACGTAATGTATAACATGTAGCCTACGGCAGGTGATCCAATGTCTCGTGATTATTTTTTTCTTATTGTATGTTTGTGTATATATAATTATAATAATTTTTTTTTTTTTTTGTTACGCTAGTCTGTTGCTGTCACTTTGTCGTTGTCTAATATCTTTTCACTTTTGTTTTGAATGTTCTTAATTGGAAAATGCAAAAAAAACAAAAATAAAAATAAATAAATATGTGGACATCTATAAGTATAAGTGTCTGTCTTGGTATTTTGGATATAAAAATCATCTTTATGGAACAAAAGGAACATTTATAGTGTTCTAGGGAGTCTCGTGAGTGAAAACATCCGAAGATCATCAAAGGTAAACGATTAATTTGATTGCTTTTCTAATTTTCGTGACCAAGCTTCCTGATGCTAAGTGTACATAATGCTATGTTAGGCTATCGATAAACTTACACAAACGCTTGGATTGGTTTCGCTGTAAAGCATATTTTCAATATCTGGCACGACAGGTGGATTAACAAAAGGCTGAGCTATGTTTTGCCATATTGCACTTGTGATTTCATGAATATAAATATTTTTAGTAATACTATTTGAATGTGGCGCTATGCAATTCAACGGTTGTTGATGACAATTATCCCGTTTAATGGGATGGCAGCCAAAAGAAGTTAAACGCTAGTCAAACCAAATGCATGCTTTTCAACCGTTCACTGCCCGCACCCGCCTGCCCGATTAGCACCACTTCCCTGGACGCTTCTGACCTAGAATATGTGGACATCTACAAATACCTAGGTTTCTGGCTAGACAGTAAACTCTCCTTCCAGACTCATATCAGACATCTCCAATTCAAAATCAAATCTAGAGTCGGCCTCCACAACAAAGACTCCTTCACTCACGCCGCTAAACTTACTTGTGTTATTGACTGTACGCTTGTTTATTCCATGTAACTCTGTGTTGTTGTTTCTGTCACACTGCTTTGCTTTATCTTGGCCAGGTCAAAGTTGTAAATGAGAACTTGTTCTCAACTAGCCTACCTGGTTAAATAAAGGTGAAATAAAAAATAAAATAAAAAAATCAAGTGAACATCCCTGGTCATCTCTACTGCCTCTGATCTAGCAGACTTGATAAACACAAATGCTTTGCTTGTAAATGATGTCTGAGTGTTGAATTGTGCCATCTGTAATTAAATAAAAAAAACAAGAAAATCATCTGGTTTATAAGGAATTTGAAATTATTTATACTTTTGATACTTAATTATATTTTAGCCATAACATTTACTTTTGATACTTTAGTACATTTAAAACCAAATGCTTTTAGACTTTTACTCAAGTAGTATTTTACTGGGTAAATTTCAGAGCTCCAGAGTTCCTCTGTGGAGATGGGAGAACCTTCCAGAAGGACAACCATCTCTGCAGCACTCCACCAATCAGGCCTTTATGGTAGAGTGGCCAGACAGAAGCCACTCCTCAGTAAAAGGCACACAACAGCCCGATTGGAGTTTGCCGAAAGGCACCTAAAGGACTTTCAGAACATGAGAAACAAGATTCTCTGGTTTGACAGGCACCACTCATCACCTGGCCAATATCATCCCTACGGTGAAGCATGGTGGTGGCAGCATCATGCCCTGGGGCTGTTTTTCAGCTGCAGGAACTGGGAGACTAGTCAGGATCGAGGGAAAGATGAACAAAGTAAAGTACAGAGAGGTCCTTGATGAAAACTTGCTCCTGAGCTGGGGTGAACATAAGCACAAGACAACAACCCTAAGGACACAACCAAGATAATGCAGGAGTAGCTTCAGGACAATTCTCTGTTCTTGATTGGCCCAGCCAGAGCCCGGACTTGACCCCGATCGAACATCTCTGGAGAGACCTGACAATAGCTGTGCAGTGACGCTCCCCATCTAACTTGACAGAGCTTGAGAGGATCTGCAGAGAAGAATGGGAGAAACTCCCCAAATACAGGTGTGCCAAGATTGTCATACCCAAGATAACACGAGGCTGTAATCGCTGCCAAAGGTGCTTCAACAAAGTAGTGAGTAAAGGGTCTGAATGCTTATGTAAATCTGATATTTCAGCGTTTTATGTTTAATACATTTGGTAAAAAAATAATTCAATACTGTTTTTGCTTTGTCATCGACCCCAATGCGTCAACAACAACATCAACAGCAACCCTGGGAAAATCCTCATTAACGGCAGACTTCCTCAGTGAAAACAATGTACTGAGCAAATGTCAAATGTCAAATAATTAACAAAGAAACAAACCAAAACAAAGGCAAAGCTCATGTTGATTTAAAAAAATAAATAAGCTTTTGACTCAATTTCACATGAGGGTCTGCTATAGAAATTGATAGAAAGTGGTGTTGGGGGAAAAAACACACAACATTATAAAATTCATGTACACAAACAGCAAGTGTGGCAAAGAAATTGCAAAAAATACATCCATTTCTTTCCTCAGGGCCATGGGGTGAGGCTGGGATGCAGCTTAAGCCCCACCCTCTTCAACATGTAAATCCATCAATAAAAGAAACATCCTTTTCCAAAAACATAATTTTTTGGTTTTAATACAATAAACTCAGCAAAAAAAGAAACGTCCATTTATTCAGGACCGTGTCTTTCAAAGATAATTAATAAAAATCCCAATAACTTCACAGATCTTCATTGTAAAGGGTTTAAACACTGTTTCCCCATGCTTGTTCAATGAACCATAAACAATTAGTGAACATGCACCTGTTGAACGGTCATTAGAGACAATAACAGCTTACAGACGGTAGGCAAATTAGGTCACAGTTATGAAAACTTAGGACACTAAAGAGGCCTTTCTACTGACTCTGAAAAACACCAAAAGAAAGATGCCCAGGGTCCCTGCTCATCTGCATGAACGTGCCTTGGGCATGCTGTAAGGAAGCATAAATTGCAATGTCTGTACTGTGAGATGAGACAGGAAGGACAGCCGACCATGTGTAACAACACCTGCACAGGATCGGTACATCCGAACATCACACCTGCGGGACAGGTACAGGACGGCAACAATAACTGCCCGAATTACACCAGGAAGGCACAATCCCTCCATCAGTGCTTAGACTGTCCGCAATAGGCTGAGAGAGGCTGGACTGAGGGCTTGTAGGCCTGTTGTAAGGCAGGTCCTCACCAGACATCACCGGAAACAACGTCGCCTACCTTCATTGACGAGTCACAGTTTTGTCTCACCAGGGGTGATGGTTGGATTCGCTTTTAAGGAATGAGCACCGAGGCCTGTACTCAGGAGCGGGATCGATTTGGAGGTGGAGGGTCCGTCATGGTCTGGGGCGGTGTGTCACAGCATCATCAGACTGAGCTTGTTGTCATTGCAGGCAATCTCAACGCTGTGCGTTACAGGGAAGACATCCTTCTCCCTCATGTCGTACCCTTCCTGCAGGCTCATCCTGACATGACCCTCCAGCATGACAATGCCACCAGCCATACTGCTCGTTCTGTGTGTGATTTCCTGCAAGACAGGAATGTCAGTATTCTGCCATGGCCAACGAAGAGCCAACGAAGAGCCCGGATCTCAATCCCATTGAGCACGTCTGGGGCCTGTTGGATCGGAGGGTGAGGGCTAGGGCCATTCCCCCTAGAAATGTCCGGGAACTTGCAGGTGCATTGGTGGAAGAGTGGGGTAAAATCTCACAGCCAGAACTGGCAAATCTGGTGCAGTCCATGAGGAGGAGATGCACTGCAGTACTTAATGCAGCTGGTGGCCACACCAGATACTGACTGTTACTTTTGATTTTGACCCCCCTTTGTTCAGGGACACATTATTCCCTTTCTGTTAGTCACATGTCTGTAGAACTTGTTCAGTTTATGTCTCAGTTGTTGAATCTTGTTCTGTTCATACAAATATTTACACATGTTAAGTTTGCTGAAACTAAACGCAGTTGACAGTGAGAGGACGTTTCTTTTTTTGCTGAGTTTATATCCACGAATTTGCGAGGGCACTAGAACAGTCTGCAGCACCCGGCCTCACCCTACGAGAACCTGAAGTCAAATGTCTACTGTTTGCTGATGATCTGGTGCTTCTGTCACCAACCAAGGAGGACCTACAGCAGCACCTAGATCTTCTGCACAGATTCTGTCAGACCTGGGCCCTGACAGTAAATCTCAGTAAGACCAAAAAAATGGTGTTACAAAAAAGCTCCAGTCGCCAGGACCACAAATACAAATTCCATCTAGAGAGAGAGGGAGGGAGAGAGAGAAGAGAGACAGAGAGTGATGGAGAGAGAGGGAGCGAGAGAGAAGAGAGGTAGAGATCGATGGAGAGAGAGGGAGGGAGAGAGAGAAGAGAGGCTGAGATCGATGGAGAGAGAGAGATGGAGAGAGATGAGAGCCAGAGAGCAATGGAGAGAGAGCGATGGAGAGAGAGGGAGCGAGAGAGAAGAGAGCCAGAGATTGATGGAGAGAGAAATGGAGATTGAGCGAGAGAGAAGAGAGGCAGAGAGCGATGGAGAGAGAGATGGAGAGACAGAGAGCGATGAAGAGAGAGAGAGATGGAGAGAGAGGGAGCGAGAGAGAAGAGAGGCAGAGATCGATGGAGAGAGCGAGAAAGAGAGAGAGGGAGCGAGAGAGATGAGAGCCAGAGAGCGATTTAGAGAGAGAGATGGAGAGAGAAGAGGCAGAGATCGATGGAGAGAGAGGGAGCGAGAGAGAGAGAAGAGAGGCAGAGAGCGATGGAGAGAGCGAGATGGAGAGCAAGGGAGCGATCGATGGATGGAGAGAGAAGGAAAGATAATAATTATTATTAATTATTTTATTACAATGTTTTTTGTGTACATTGTTGCTTTGGCAATATTGACGCAATGTTTTTCATGCAAATAAAGCAAATTAAATTTGAATTTGATAGAGAAAGAGAGAGAAGTAGAGAGAAATGGACACAGACTGATGAGAGAGAGATGGAGAGAGAGAGAAGTGAGAGGGGGAGTGAGGGAGTGAGAGGGGGAGTGAGAGAGAGAGAGCTGGAGAGAGAGGGAGTGAGAGAGCCAGAGATTGATGGAGAGAGAGAGAAAGGTAGAGAAGAGAGATGGAGAAAGAAAGACAGAGTGAGAGAGAGAGAGATAGAGAAAGGCCTATCCTAGATAGAGGGTCATTACTCTGCTCTTATTGGAGATAATTCTGATAATATTGAGGCTAAGCAATATTCCTTCAGGGAATCACTTAGGAAAATCAATAAATGGACCGAATACATGAATATTGATGAGTAAAATGAGAGAGGGAGAGAAAGGATAGAGAGAAGGAGAGAGAAACGGAGAGAGAGAAGGAGAGAGAGAAGGAGAGAGAGAAGACGGAGAGAGAAGGAGAGAGAGAGAATGAGAGAGAGATGAGAGAGAGACGAAGAGAGAGGAGAGAGAGAAGGAGAGAGAGAAGGAGGAGAGAGAAGGAGAGAGAGAGAAGGAGAGAGAGAGAAGGAGAGAGAGAGAAAAAGAGAGAGAGAAGGAGGGAGAGAAGAAGAGAGAGAGAAAAAGAGAGAGAAGGAGAGAGAGAGAAGGAGAGAGAGAGAAGGAGAGAGAGAGAAAAAGAGAGAGAGAAGGAGAGAGAGAGAAGGAGAGAGGGAGAAAAAGAGAGAGAGAATGAGAGAGAGAGAAGGAGAGAGAGAGAAGGAGAGAGAGAGAAAAAGAGAGAGAGGAGAGAGAGAGAAGGAGAGAGAGATAAAAAAAGAGAGAGAGAGAAGGAGGGAGAGAAGAAGAGAGAGAGAAAAGACAGAGAAGCGTCAGTCAGCAAAGGAGAGTGAAAGGAGAGACAATGAAAAGGGGAGAAAAAGAGGGAGGCTTGTTTCATTTCCCAGACACCAGAGATAAGCCATGGTAGATACGCTATGTGATCTGTAAGGGGGTTTTGGTAAAGCTTTGGGATAACTCTTGCATAGATTAGTAATAAATCATATTATATAGGCCTATTGTGCCAATGAGCCACAGTGAATTAAACAGCTAATACAATGTGCACTAATGGAATGGAAGATTGGAAGGAGGCAGCAAGGAGAGGGAGATGAGGGAGAGAGGGAGAGGGGTACAGGGAAATGGAGGGAGGGAGAGGGGTACATGGAAATGGATGGAGGGAGAGGGGTACAGGGAAATGGAGGGATGAGAGAGGGAGGGAGAGAGGGAGAGGGGTACAGGGAAATAGAGGGAGGGAGAGAGGGAGGGAGAGAGGTACAGGGAAATGGAAGGATGAGAGAGAGGGAGGGAGAGAGGTACAGTGAAATGGAGGAATGAGAGAGGGATGAGAGAGAGGTACATTGAAATGGAGGGATGAGAGAGGTACAGTGAAATGGAGGGATGAGAGAGGGATGAGAGAGGTACAGTGAAATGGAGGGATGCGAGAGGGATGAGAGAGGTACAGTGAAATGGAGGGATGAGAGAGGGATGAGAGAGGTACAGTGAAATGGAGGGATGAGAGAGGGATGAGAGAGGTACATTGAAATGGAGGGATGAGAGAGGTACAGTGAAATGGAGGGATGAGAGAGGTACAGTGACATGGAGGGATGAGAGAGAGGGATGAGAGAGGTACAGTGAAATGGAGGGATGAGAGGGGTACAGTGAAATGGAGGGATGAGAGAGGGATGAGAACCACTGGAAAATGAGCTAAAACTGGTAAGTGTAGAGAGTATAGAGATATTGTTACCCATGTCGGCACCAACGATGTTAGGATGAAACAGTCAGAGATCACCAAGCACAACATAGCTTCTGCGTGTAAATCAGCTAGAAAGATGTGTCGGCATCGAGTAATTGTCTCTGGCCCCCTCCCAGTTAGGGGGAGTGATGAGCTCTACAGCAGTCTCACAACTCAATCGCTGGTTGAAAACTGTTTTCTGCCCCTCCCAAAATATAGAATTTGTAGATAATTGTCCCTCTTTCTGGGACTCAACCACAAACAGGACCAAGACCGACCTGCTGAGGAGTGACGGACTCCATCCTAGCTGGAGGGGTGCTCTCATCTTATCTACCAACATAGACAGGGCTCTAACTCCCCTAGCTCCACAATGAAATAGGGTGCAGGCCAGGCAGCAGGCTGTTAGCCAGCCTGCCAGCATGGTGGAGTCTGCCACTAGCACAGTCAGTGTAGTCAGCTCAGCTATCTCCATTGAGACCGTGTCTGTGCCTCGGCCTAGGTTGGGCAAAACTAAACATGGCGGTGTTCGTTTTAGCAATCTCACTAGGATAAAGACCTCCTCCATTCCTGTCATTATTGAAAGAGATCATGATACCTCACATCTCAAAATAGGGCTACTTAATGTTAGATCCCTTACTTCAAAGGCAATTATAGTCAATGAACTAATCACTGATCATAATCTTGATGTGATTGGCCTGACTGAAACATGGCTTAAGCCTAATGAATTTACTGTGTTAAATGAGGCCTCACCTCCTGGTTACACTAGTGACCATATCCCCCGTGCATCCCGCAAAGGCGGAGGTGTTGCTAACATTTACGATAGCAAATTTCAATTTACAAAAAAAAAAAAGACATTTTCGTCTTTTGAGCTTCTAGTCATGAAATCTATGCAGCCTACTCAATCACTTTTTATAGCTATTGTTTACAGGCCTCCTGGGCCATATACAGCGTTCCTCATTGAGTTCCCTGAATTCCTATCGGACCTTGTATACATAGCAGAAAATATTCTAATCTTTGGTGATTTTAATATTCACATGGAAAAGTCCACAGACCCACTCCAAAAGGCTTTCGGAGCCATCATCGACTCAGTGGGTTTTGTCCAACATGTCGCTGGACCCACTCACTGTCACAGTCATACTTTGGACCTAGTTTTGTCCCATGGAATAAATGTATTGGATCTTAATGTTTTTCCTCATAATCCTGGACTATCGGACCACCATTTTATTACGTTTGCAATTGCAACAAATAATCTGCTCAGACCCCAACCAAGGAACATCAAAAAGTCGTGCTATAAATTCACAGACAACACAAAGATTCCTTGATGTCCTTCCAGATTCCCTCTGTCTACCCAAGGACGCCAGAGGACAAAAATCAGTTAACCACCTAACTGAGGAACTCAATTTAATCTTGCACAATACCCTAGATGCAGTTGCACCCCTAAAAACTAAAAACATTTCTCATAAGAAACTAGCTCCCTGGTACACAGAAAATACCCGAGCTCTGAAGCAAGCTTCCAGAAAATTGGAACGGAAATGGCGCCACACCAAACTGGAAGTCTTCCGACTAGCTTGGAAAGACAGTACTGTGCAGTACCGAAGAGCCCTTACTGCTGCTCGATCATCCAATTTTCTAACTTAATTGAGGAAAATAAGAACAATCCGAAATTCCTTTTTGATACTGTCGCAAAGCTAACTAAAAAGCAGCATTCCCCAAGAGAGGATGACTTTCACTTTAGCAGTGATAAATTCATGAACTTCTTTGAGGAAAAGATTATGATTATTAGAAAGCAAATTACGGACTCTTCCTTAAATCTGCGTATTCCTTCAAAGCTCAGTTGTCCTGAGTCTGCACAACTCTGCCAGGACCTAGGATCAAGAGAGACACTCAAGTGTTTTAGTACTATATCTCTTGACACAATGATGAAAATAATCATGGCCTCTAAACCTTCAAGCTGCATACTGGACCCTATTCCAACTAAACTACTGAAAGAGCTGCTTCCTGTGCTTGGCCCTCCTATGTTGAACATAATAAACGGCTCTCTATCCACCGGATGTGTACCAAACTCACTAAAAGTGGCAGTAATAAAGCCTCTCTTGAAAAAGCCAAACCTTGACCCAGAAAATATAAAAAACTATCGGCCTATATCGAATCTTCCATTCCTCTCAAAAATTTTAGAAAAGGCTGTTGCGCAACAACTCACTGCCTTCCTGAAGACAAACAATGTATACGAAATGCTTCAGTCTGGTTTTAGACCCCATCATAGCACTGAGACGGCACTTGTGAAGGTGGTAAATGACATTTTAATGGCATCGGACCGAGGCTCTGCATCTGTCCTCGTGCTCCTAGACCTTAGTGCTGCTTTTGATACCATCGATCACCACATTCTTTTGGAGAGATTGGAAACCCAAATTGGTCTACACGGACAAGTTCTGGCCTGGTTTAGATCCTATCTGTCGGAAAGATATCAGTTTGTCTCTGTGAATGGTCTGTCCTCTGACAAATCAACTGTAAATTTCGGTGTTCCTCAAGGTTCCGTTTTAGGACCATTATTGTTTTCACTATATATTTTACCTCTTGGGGATGTCATTTGAAAACATAATGTTAACTTTCACTGCTATGCGGATGACACACAGCTGTACATTTCAATGAAACATGGTGAAGCCCCAAAATTGCCCTCGCTAGAAGCATGTGTTTCAGACACAAGGAAGTGGATGGCTGCAAACTTTCTACTTTTAAACTCGGACGAAACAGAGATGCTTGTTCTAGGTCCCAAGAAACAAAGAGATCTTCTGTTGAATCTGACAATTAATCTTAATGGTTGTACAGTCGTCTCAAATAAAACTGTGAAGGACCTCGGCGTTACTCTGGTCCCTGATCTCTCTTTTGAAGAACATATCAAGACCATTTCAAGGACAGCTTTTTTCCATCTACGTAACATTGCAAAAATCAGAAACTTTCTGTCCAAAAATGATGCAGAAAAATTAAAAATTAATCCATGCTTTTGTCACTTCTAGGTTAGACTACTGCAATGCTCTACTTTCCGGTTACCTGGATAAAGCACTACATAAACTTCAGTTAGTGCTAAATACGGCTGCTAGAATCCTGACTAGAACCAACAAATTTGATCATATTAATCCAGTGCTAGCCTCCCTACACTGGCTTCCTGTCAAAGCAAGGGCTGATTTCAAGGTTTTACTGCTAACCCACAAAGCATTACATGGGCTTGCTCCTACCTATCTCTCTGATTTGGTCCTGCCGTACATACCTACACGTACGCTACGGTCACAAGACGGGAGGCCTCCTAATTGTCCCTAGAATTTCTAAGCAAACAGCTGAAGGCAGGGCTTTCTCCTATAGAGCTCCATTGTTATGGAACGGTCTGCCTACCCATGTCGCAAACTCGATCTCAACCTTTAAGTCTTTACTGAAGACTCATCTCTTCAGTGGGTCATATGATTGAGTGTAGTCTGGCCCAGGAGTGGGAAGGTGAACGGAAAGGCTCTGGAGCAACCAACCGCCCTTGCTGTCTCTGCCTGGCTGGTTCCCCTCTTTCCACTGGGATTCTCTGCCTCTAACCCTATTACAGGGGCTGAGTCACTGGCTTACTGGGGCTCTCTCATACCGTCCCTGGGAGGGGTGCGTCACCTGAGTGGGTTGAGTCACTGATGTGGTCATCCTGCCTGGGTTGGCGCCCCCCCTTGGGTTGTGCCGTGGCGGAGATCTTTGTGGGCTATACTCAGCCTTGTCTCAGGTTGGTAAGTTGGTGGTTGAAGATATCCCTCTGTTGAAGGAATTCTAAATTCCTCTGTTTTAATTCCCAATCAAATTTAACACTCTGTCAATGCATAAAGAATGGACAGAGCCCCGGTCTTAAAAGTCAGGCAACAGCGTTTAATTCAAGAGAGTACTGGGTACATACACATTTTACCACAGGTTATAAACTGAAAATGACGTCAGCGTTTTCTAAATGTTCCGTCTCTTCTTGACACTGGTAGAAAGGCTCTATAGATCTCAAGCCTTCCCTCCTCGCCTAGAGCCAAGGTCAGTCAGTATAAATCAGCATTCTAGACAGTCTGGAGATATTCTAGATAGTCCGACCCTGCCATCTGGAGATAGTTCATTCATTTGTACAAAGGAACAGACCGTCATTGTACTAAACTCCTGACTACATTATATTCAATACTGAGAGCAACAGAGAAAATTCATACATGTACAGTAACATAAGTCTTTTAATACATCCTGATTGAAATGTATACTTAATTAGTCATTATAGATAAAAAATTCCCTTAACACCCCTGTGGGGGCTGTGCTTTGGCAAAGTGGGTGGGGTTATATCCTTCCTGTTTGGCCCTGTCCGGGGGTGTCCTCGGATGGGGCCACAGTGTCTCCTGACCCCTCCTGTCTCAGCCTCCAGTATTTATGCTGCAGTAGTTTATGTGTCGGGGGGCTAGGGTCAGTTTGTTATATCTGGAGTACTTCTCCTGTCCTATTCGGTGTCCTGTGTGAATTTAAGTGTGCTCTCTCTAATTCTCTCTTTCTCTTTTTCTTTCTCTCTCTCGGAGGACCTGAGCCCTAGGACCATGCCTCAGGACTACCTGACATGATGACTCCTTGCTGTCCCCAGTCCACCTGGCTGTGCTGCTGCTCCAGTTTCAACTGTTCTGCCTTATTATTATTGGACCATGCTGGTCATTTAGGAACATTTGAACATATTGGCCATGTTCTGTTATAATCTCAACCTGACACAGCCAGAAGAGGACTGGCCACCCCACATAGCCTGGTTCCTCTCTAGGTTTCTTCCTAGGTTTTGGCCTTTCTAGGGAGTTCTTCCTAGCCACCGTGCTTCTACATCTGCATTGCTTGCTGTTTGTGGTTTTAGGCTGGGTTTCTGTACAGCACTTTGAGATATCAGCTGATGTACGAAGGGCTATATAAATAAATTTTGATTTGATTTAATGAGAGAGGTGCAGTGAAATGGAGGGATGAGAGAGCGGGAGAGCAATAGGGATCAGGGAGAGTGGTACAGTCCATGCATTTTATTTGCCAATTTTAACCGCACACTTGTTGTTTGTGTACATGGATTTTATAATGTCGTATGTTTTCCCCCCAACACCAGTTTGTATAGCCACATTGAGTCAAAAGCTTTTTTTGAAATCAACAAACCATGAGAAGACTTTGCCATTGTTTTCGGTTTGTTTGTTTATCAATTAGGGTGTGCAGGGTGAATACGTGGTCTGTCATACGATAATTTGGTAAAAAGCCAGTTTCACACTTGCTCAGTACATTCAGTCTCTCGCTCTCTCTCTCTCAGTTCAATTCAATTTAAGGGCTTTATTGGCATGGGAAACATATGTTAACATTGCCAAAGCAAGTGAAGTAGATAATATACAGAAGTGAAATAAACAATACAAATTAACAATAAACATTACACATACAGAAGTTTCAAAACAATAAAGACATTACAAATGTCATATTATATATATATATATATATATATATATACAGTGTTGTAACAATGTACAAATATGGGTTGTATTTACAATGGTGTTTGTTCTTCACTGGTTGACCTTTTCTTGTGGCAACAGGTCACAAATCTTGCTCCTGTGATGACACACTGGTATTTCACCCAGTAGATATGGGAGTTTATCAAAATTGGATTTGTTTTCGAATTCTTTGTGAATCTGTGTAATCTGAGGGAAATATGTGTCTCTAATATGGTCATACACTTGGCAGGAGGTTAGGAAGTGCATCTCAGTTTCCACCTCATTTTGTGGGCATTGTGCACATAGCCTGTCTTCTCTTGAGAGCCAGGTCTGCCTACGGTGGCCTTTCTCAATAGCAAGGCTATGCTCACTGAGTCTGTACATAGTCAAAGCTTTCCTTAAGTTTGGGTCAGTCACAGTGGTCAGGTATTCTGCCCCTCTCTCTCTCTCGTTGTAGTCCCAAAAGGGGGAGATGATATAATTATTTGAATGTCTCTCCCTCTCTCTTTCAGTCTCTCTGTTCCCCAGGAAGAAAATTGAAAATTTCTGCTCAAACAGAAGGGGGAACTAACAAAGAGGAAACAGATAATAAATCATTTGGAATTTTTTGTCTGCGTTGTCTGGGGATTCCTGGGCATAACGCATCAAACTAACGGAGGTATTTTGGATATAAAAAAATAATCTTTATGGAACAAAAGGAACATTTGCTGTCTAACTGGGAGTCTCGTGAGTGAAAACATCCGAAGATCATCAAAGGTAAACGGTTAATTTGATTGCTTTTCTGATTTTCGTGACCAAGCTTCCTGATGCTAAGTGTACATAATGCTATGCTAGGCTATCGATAAACTTACACAAACTCTTGGATTGCTTTCGCTGTAAAGCGGAATTTCAAAATCTGAGACGACAGGTGGATTAACAAAAGGCTAAGCTGTGTTTCAGTATATTTCACCTGTCATTAATATGAATATTTTCTAGTAATATTTTTTGACTGTTGCACTATGCTATTCAGCGTTGCTGATGACAAATATACCGGATACGGGATGGGTAGTTCCCAAGAGGTTAAAGACCACCATGAGACCCACTAAGAGGAAAACAAAAGAAAACACTCGCCAAACTTAAAGACAAAAAACAGGGAAGATCAGACAAAGGAATGTTCTAATAAGGAGAGCAAATTAAAGGCATTAAACGCACCACGCCAGCCGCACCGGGCCAGCCGCACCGGGCCAGCCACACAGGGCCAGCCACACAGGTGAAACATCTTCCCGCTAACGAGATGGACAATGTGCTGAAATCCAACCTCGAAATTTACATGTAAAAACCAAAGCCTGTGTACTTCTCCCTCAACTAATTTTCAGTGTGAAAGACAATCGTGACTCTCTCCTTCTCCTCTCCCCCATCCTGTTTTGTTCTGGAAAAGTGACAATGACAGAACGGCCTGAATTACAGCTTGTCACTTCCATCAGACACACACACACACACTCATACACACACACACACACACACACACACACACACACACACACACACACACACACACACACACACACACACACACACACACACACACACACACACACACACACGCACACGCACACACATGATCTTCTCAGTCAGCTCTCTTGTCTATCATTCCTGGTGTAAAACCCATCTCCTTCTCCCCCACTCAAACTAGACTCAACTTAAATTCTCAACCTCTGTTTGTCAATCTTTCCTACCTACCTCCCTATCTTCTACCTCTACCCCCTCTCCTCTATCTACCTCTATCCACTCTCCTCCATCTATCCCTCCTCCTCCCTCTATCCCTACTCCCGCTATCCTCTCTCCATCCCCCTCCTCCCTCTGTCCCCTCTCCTCCCTCTATCCTCTCGCCTCCCTCTATCCCCTCTCCTCCCTCTATCCCCTCTCCTCTATCTACCTCTATCCCCTCTATCCCCTCTCCTCCCTCTATCCCCTCTCCTTCCTCTATCCTCTCTTCTCCCCCTCTCCTCCCTCTATCCTCTCTTCTCCCCCTCTCCTCCCTCTATCCTCTCTCCTCCCTCTATCCTCTCTTCTCCCCCTCTCCTCCCTCTATCCTCTCTCCTCCCTCTATCCTCTCCTCTCCCCCTCCTCCCTCTATCCTCTCTCCTCCCTCTATCCTCTCTCCTCCCTCTATCCCCTCTCCTCCCTCTATCCCCTCTCCTCCCTCTATCCTCTCTTCTCCCCCTCTCCTCCCTCTATCCCCTCTCCTCCCTCTATCTCTTCTCCCCCTCTCCTCCCTCTATCCTTTCTCCTCCCTCTATCCTCTCTCCTCCCTATATCCTCTCTCCTCCCTCTATCCCCTCTCCTCCCTCTATCCCCTCTCCTCCCTCTATCTCTTCTCCCCCTCTCCTCCCTCTATCCCCTCTCCTCCCTCTATCCTCTCTTATCCCCCTCTCCTCCCTCTATCCTCTCTCTCCCCTCTATCCTCTCTCCTCCCTCTATCCCCTCTCCTCCCTCTATCATCTCGCCTCCCTCTATCCCCTCTCCTCCCTCTATCCTCTTTCCTCCCTCTATCCCCTCTCCTCCCTCTATCACCTCTCCTCCCTCTATCCCCTCTCCTCCCTCTATCCTCTCTTATCCCCCTCTCATCCGTCTATCCTCTCTCTCCCCTCTATCCTCTCTCCTCCCTCTATCCTCTCGCCTCCCTCTATACTCTCTCCTCCCTCTATCCCCTCTCCTTCCTCTATCCTCTCTCTCTATCCCCTCTCCTCCCCCTATCCCCTCTCCTCCCTCTATCCCCTCTCCTCCCCCTATCCCCACTCCTCCCTCTATCCTCTCTTCTCCCCCTCTCCTCCCTCTATCCTCTCTCCTCCCTCTATCCTCTCTCCTCCCTCTATCCTCTCTCCTCCCTCTATCCCCTCTCCTCCCTCTATCATCTCGCCTCCCTCTATCCCCTCTCCTCCCTCTATCCTCTTTCCTCCCTCTATCCCCTCTCCTCCCTCTATCCTCTCTTCTCCCCCTCTCCTCCCTCTATCCCCTCTCCTCCCTCTATCTCTTCTCCCCCTCTCCTCCCTCTATCCTCTCTCCTCCCTCTATCCTCTCTTCTCCCCCTCTCCTCCCTCTATCCTCTCTCCTCCCTCTATCCTCTCCTGTCCCCCCTCCTCCCTCTATCCTCTCTCCTCCCTCTATCCTCTTTCCTCCCTCTATCCCCTCTCCTCCCTCTATCCCCTCTCCTCCCTCTATCATCTCGCCTCCCTCTATCCCCTCTCCTCCCTCTATCCTCTTTCTTCCCTCTATCCCCTCTCCTCCCTCTATCCTCTTTCCTCCCTCTATCCCCTCTCCTCCCTCTATCCCCTCTCCTCCCTCTATGATATGACATGCTATTCTATAAAATAATTTCTCCGTAATCAATATTACCTGATTGAGCTAATCATGTAAATGTAATTAACTAGAGAGTCGGGCACCACAAAATAATATTTATAGAGCTGTTATCTTCCGAATAAACTCTTAAAGACCTAGTAATATTTTACATCAATAGCAGTCAATATTAATCGTCCTCTTAATTCAGTCTCATCTGAAAGTTGTAAATTCTTGGTTATCTGCACGAACCCTGGCTAACAATTTGAATCAGCAATACAAAATTGGGTTTAATTATGTATTTACTAAATACCTAACTAATCACACAGAATTACACATACACATAATTAAATCATAACTTGATTACAAATTACGACATAAAGGAAAACGTCCCTAGCGGGCGGAACAGATATGACAGCTTGTACACAAAAGAAAAGGGCTGGGTTTGAGTGAAAGAGCGGGAAGACTGAGGAACAAAGGGAGAAGCGGTGCTATCGTAAATACAGTATCTTATGCATTCTAAATTATCGCCCATTTGGAAAAGGGAAATGCAATAAACATTTATTCTGAGCTGCGCTTCGGTAGGTTGGTGGTAGATGGAAGGCCGTGTTGCCCAACCAAGTCCTTTGTCCCTTGAAGAATGTCTCTGCTGGTAAATTGGATACGTTGTAGTAACGTCGTTGTGTGGTAGACGGGATACTCTGTCTGTTCCTTCCTAACCCTCGTTTGCAGCGGCTGTTGCTAACTCAACGGCTAGGAGGTATCACTTCTGTAGTGAATAAGAGTTCAAAGTTCATACCATTCCCAACCAAAGCTCACGCTGATGTTGGCTTAGTTCTCTAGTTATTATCTGAACCATTCTGACATCGGACCGTCGTCCTCACGTCCTCGGAACAGGAGGTTACATTGTCTTCAAGGCTTTATATAGGAAGGGAGAAAAGGGGTGTGTTTCATAGTTTACAACCTATGTCTCTTCACGTGGGCGGATCCACTGAGTGAGCAGAGCCCTATCTTATGAAAACCCACATCTCACATTTTAGAAGCTAAAATCACATTTCATCCCGTCACGAATAATTTCATGTTCAAACATTTAAATTGAACAACAATTCCATGTGAATCCGATAACTCTGATGTGTAGACCTTCCACCGTAGAGTTTATGTCATCTTATCAGTGATGAGAATGTCTCAGATGACAACCGAACTGACATCATATTCATTAAGTGCCAACGCATATGTTCAACTGGTCGGATTACCAGAATATAATTAATTTCCCCCCCACCTTCTGATGTTCCCAGAATCTCTATGTTAACCAAAGGGGTTTGCAAATGTAAACTCAGTAGGGTAGAGAGAGGAAAAAGAGGGGAAGAGGTATTTATGACTGTCATAAACCTACCCCCAGGCCAACGTCATGACACCCCTATCCCCTCTCTATCCCCTCTCCTCTCTCCTCCCTCTATCCTCTCTCCTCCCTCTATCCCCTCTCCTTTCTTCTCCCTCTATCCTATCTCCTCCCTCTGTCCTCTCTCCTACCTCTATCCCCTCTCCTCCCTCTATCCTCTCCTCCCTCTGTCCTCTCTCCTCCCTCTATCCCCTCTCCTCCCTCTATCCCCTCTCCTCTCTCCTCCCCCTATCCCCTCACCTATCACCTCTCCTCCCTCTATCCCTTCTCCTCCCCTCTATCCCCTAACCCCTCCCCTCCCCAATCAACTCTCCTCCCTCTATCCTCTCTCCTCCCTCTATCCCCCCTCTCTTCTCCCATCTCCTCCCTCTATCCCTCTCCTCCCCCTATCCCCTCTCCTCCCTCTACCCTCTCTCCTCCCTCTATCCTCTCTCCTCCCTCTATCCTCTCTCCTCCCTCTATCCTTTCTCCTCCCTCTATCCTCTCTCCTCCCTCTATCCCCTCTCTTTTTTGTGTGTGTTGTATGCTACTCAAATCCATCGCATCCACCCATGTCGCACTTCCACATCTGCGGTGAAAGGTGAAAGAGCTAGACAATCCCCCACAAGTCTCAGGGGACTCGTCTGAAGGTAACCGGTATCGTCGATGTGCCAACTTCTGTTTGGTAGCGTGCAAACCTTTTGGGCTACAAAACTAACGTGACCCCACTGTGGAAAAGGAAGATTCTCTACGACCCCAACAAGTGTCATGGGACTCGTCTGAAGTGAACAGGTATCAGTTTTAAAAAACGAATGGAAGTATGAAGGTTTGTGCCTACCCAAAAATAGGGTAGCGCCTTCGGAAAGCATTCAGACACCTTCCCCCTTTTCCACATTTTGTTACATTACAGTCTTATTCTAAAATTGATTAAATAAAAATTCCTCATCAATCTACACATAATACCCCATAATGACATCACTATACCCCAAAATGACATCACAATACCCCATAATGACATCACAATACCCCATAATGACAAAATGAAAACAGGTATTAGAAATGACCTTATGTATGTAAAAATTCAGACCCTATTGCTTTGAAACTCGACATTGAGCTCAGGTGCGTCCTTTTTCCGTTGATCATCCTTGAGATGTTTCTACAACTTGATTGGAGTCCACCTGTGGTCAATTCAATTGATTGGACGTGATTTAGAAAGGCACACACACGCCTGTCTATGTAAGGTCCCACAGCTGACAGTTCATGTCAGAGGAAAAACCAAGACATGAGGTTAGAAGGAATTGTCCAAGGCAAAGGATTGTGTCAAGGTTAATTTCTAAAATTTGTTAAACGGCTCAAATAAGTAAAGATACACGAGAGTCCGGCATTACTTTAACTCATATAGGTCAGTCAATCAGTTTCTCTTTGCTTATTTGAGCTGTTTGTGCCATAATATGGACTTGGTCTTTTACCAAATAGAGATATCTTCTGTATACCACCCTTACCTTGTCACAACACAACTGATTGGCTCAAATGCATTTAATGTTGCGTGCTGGATGCTAATGCTAAATGCTAACGCGAAATGCTAACGCTAGCTAGCTACTTTTACACAAATGATTGTTTTCCTATGGTTGAGAAGCATATTTTGAAAATCTGAGATGACAGTGTTGTTTACAAAAGGCTAATCTTGAGAGATGGCATATTTATTTCATTTCATTTGCGATTTTCATAAATAGTTAACGTTGTGTTATGCTAATGAGCTTGCTGATAGATTTACACAATCCTGGATACAGGGTTTTTTTCATAGCTAAACGTGACGCAGAAAACGGAGCGATTTGTCCTAAACAAATAATCTTTCAGGAAAAACTGAACATTTGCTATCTGAGAGTCTCCTCATTGAAAACATATGAAGTTCTTCAAAGGTAAATGATTTTATTTGAATGCTTTTCTGTTTTTTTGTGTAAATGTTGCCAGCTGAATGCTAATGCTAAATGCTACGTTAGCCATCAATACTGTTACACAAATGCTTGTTTTGCAATGGTTGAGAAGCATATTTTGAAAATCTGAGATGACAGTGTTGTTAACAAAAGGCTAAGCTTGAGAGCTAGCATATTTATTTCATTTCATTTGCGATTTTCATGAATAGTTAACGTTGCGTTATGGTAATGAGCTTGAGTCTGTATTCACGATCCCGGATCCGGGATGGGGAGATCAGAAAGGTTAAGAAGGAAAGAAATTCCAAGAATGAACTTTTTACCAAGGCACACCTATTAATTGAAATGTATTCCAGGTGACTACCTCATGAAGCTGGTTGAGAGAATGAAAAAGAGTGTGCAAACCTGTCATCAAAGCAAATGTTGGTTACTTTGAAGAATTTGAAATCTATAATATATTTGTTGAACAGTGTTTTAGGTTACTACACGATTCCTTATTTCATAGTTTTGATGTCTGTCACTATTATTCTACAATGTTGAAAACAGTCAAAAAATTAAGAAATAAAAACCCTTGAATGAGTAGGTGTGTCCAAACGTTTGACTGGTATTGTGTGTATATTAGATTCTATTTCAGATATATGATGTCATGCTTCTGGGCAAAGTGAGAGGGAGGCTTTTCCTACAGTGCCAGCTGGGAAAGATACCGAAGTACCTTCCACCTCCCTGAGAGAGATGTGTGTTGGTACACACACACACATTTATATCCTGCATGGAAATCTGAGTTTTGGGGAAGGAGGGGCAGAGAGGAGGTTATGTGTGTGTGTGTGTGTGTGTGTGTGTGTGTGTGTGTGTGTGTGTGTGTGTGTTTGTGTGTGGCTCGTCAGTCTCTGTCCTCATCAGAATGTGAAACAGGAGCATTGGGTGCTCCAGGGCTGAAACTGGAGAGACAGAGAAAGACAGAGGAAGAGAGAGAGAGACAGAGGAAGACAGAGGAAGAGAGAGAGAGAAAGACAGAGGAAGACAGAGGAAGAGAAAGAGAGACAGAGGAAGACAGAGGAAGAGAGAGAGAGAGACAGTGGAAGACAGAGGAAGAGAGAGAGAGACAGTGGAAGACAGAGGAAGAGAGAGAGAGAAGATAGAAGATAGAGGAAGAGAGAGAGAGAGAGAGGAAGACAGATCTTTGACAGAACAACAGCAATTAAAGCAGTGGTACTGCACTGCAACACACACACACACACACACACACACACACACAAAGAAACGTCATCAACACATGTCACATCATTCACACACATAACCAGCAGTTTCAAAGAGCAACACAGCAATACATTCTGGTTGGACCTGAGAAATCGATAGTCTCTATTGATTGGTGTGTATTGATTCTGGTCCTATCACAGGACTGCTGGGTATTAGCCTGGCCCTGACCTGATCATTGATTGGCAGAGAGAACTGAGAGAGGATTATAGGATGAGTGGTTTGTATGTTTGTATGTGTGTATGTGTGTGTGTGTGTGTGTGTGTGTGTGTGTGTGTGTGTGTGTGTGTGTGTGTGTGTGTGTGTGTGTGTGTGTGTGTGTGTGTGTGTGTGTGTGTGTGTGTGTGTGTGTGTGTGTGTGTGTGTGTGTGTGTGTGTGTGTGTGTGTGTGTGCGTGTGTGTGTGTGTGTGTGTGCGTGTGTGTGTGTGTGTGTGTGTGTATTGGTGTCCTGAGATTAGTTCGAAAAGAGTGGTGTATTGTAGTTTAGTGTAGTGTAGTGTATTGTAGAGTGGTGTAGTGTAGTGTAGTGTAGTGTATTGTAGAGTGGTGTAGTGTAGTGTAGTGTAGTGTATTGTAGAGTGGTGTAGAGTGGTGTAGTGTAGTGTAGTGTAGTGTATTGTAGAGTGGTGTAGAGTGGTGTAGTGTAGTGTATTGTAGTGTATTGTAGAGTGGTGTAGAGTGGTGTAGCGTAGTGTAGTGTATTGTAGAGTGGTGTAGTATAGTGTGGTTTAGTGTAGTGTGGTGTTGTTTAGTGTAGTGTAGTGTAGTCTATTGTAGTGTAGTGTAGTGTGGTGTAGAATAGTGGGGTGTAGTGTAGTGTAGTGTGGTGTAGTGTAGTGTGGTGTAATGCAGTGTAGTGTGGTGTAGTGCAGTGTAGTGTAGTCTATTGTGGTGTAGTGTGGTTTAGTGTAGTCTATTGTGGTGTAGTGTAGTGTAGTGTGGTGTAGTGTAATATAGTGTAGTGTAGTCTATTGTGGTGTAGTGTAGTCTATTGTGGTGTAGTGTAGTGTAGTGTGGTTTAGTGTAGTGTAGTGTGGTGCATTGTAGTGTATTGTAGAGGCGTGTAGAGTCGTGTAGTGTAGTGTTGTGTATAGTAGTGTATAGTAGTGTAGTGTATAGTAGTGTAGTGTATTGTAGTGTGGTGTAGTGTAGTGTAGTGTGGTGTAGTGTGGTGAGGTGTATTGTGGTGTGGTGTAGTGTGGTGTATTGTAGTGTAGTGTAGTGTATTGTGCTGTGGTGTATTGTAGTGTGGCGTAGTGTATTGTAGAGTAGTGTAGTGTAGTGTGGTGTAGTGTGGTGTAGTGTAGTGTAGTGCTGTGTAGTGTAGTGTGGTGTAGTGTAGTGTATTGTGCTGTGGTGTATTGTAGTGTGGTGTAGTGTATTGTAGTGTAGTGTAGTGTGGTGTATAGTAGTGTAGTGTAGTGTGGTGTAGTGTGGTGAGGTGTAGTGTGGTGTAGTGTAGTGTGGTTTAGTGTAGTGTAGTGTAGTGTGGTGTATTGTAGTGCAGTGTGGTGTAGTGTGGTGCAGTGTAGTGTATTGTAGTGTAGTGTGGTGTAGTGTAGAGTGGTGTAGTGTGGTGTAGTGTAGTGAGGTGTAGTGTGGTTTAGTGTAGAGTGGTGTAGTCTGGTGGAGAGTGGTGTAGTGTGGTGCTGTGTGGTGTAGTGTAGTGTAGTGTGGTGTAGTGCAGTGTAGTGTGGTGTAGTGTGGTTTAGTGTAGAGTGGTGTAGTGTGGTGTACAGTAGTGTAGTGTAGTGTAGTCTATTGTGGTGTAGTGTGGTTTAGTGTAGTCTATTGTGGTGTAGTGTAGTGTAGTCTATTGTGGTGTAGTGTGGTTTAGTGTAGTCTATTGTGTTGTAGGTTAGTGTAGTGTGGTGTAGTGTAATGTAGTGTAGTATAGTCTATTGTGGTGTAGTGTTGTCTATTGTGGTGTAGTGTAGTGCAGTGTGGTTTAGTGTGGTGCATTGTAGTGTATTGTAGAGGGGTGTAGAGTGATGTAGTGTAGTGTAGTGTATAGTAGTGTAGTGTATTGTAGTGTGGTCTAGTGTGTTGTAGTGTGGTGTAGTGTAGAAGGATTAGTGAAGAGTGGTGTAGAGTGGTGTAGTGTAGAGTGGTGTAGTGTGGTTTAGTGTCGTGTGGTGTAGTGTGGTGTAGTGTAGAGTGGTGTAGTGTAGTGTAGTGTAGTGTTGTGTAGTGTAGAGTGGTGTAGTGTAGTGTGGTGTTGTGTAGTTTAGTGTAGTGTAGAGTGGTCTGGTGTAGTGTAGTGTAGTGTGGTGTAGTGTGGTTTAGTGTAGTGTAGTGTGGTGTAGTGTAGTGTGGTTTAGTGTAGAGTGGTGTAGTGTAGAGTGGTGTAGTGTAGTGTAGTGTTGTGTTGTGTAGTGTAGAGTGGTGTAGTGTAGTGTGGTGTAGTGTAGTGTAGTTTAGTGTGATGTAGTGTGGTGTAGTGTGGTGTAGTGTGGTTTAGTTTGGTGTATAGTAGTGTAGTGTAGTGTGGTGTATTGTAGTGTAGTGTGGTGTAGTGTAGTGTATTGTAGTGTAGTGTAGTGTGGTGTAGTGTAGAGTGGTGTAGTGTGGTGTAGTGTGGTTTAGTGTGGTGTATAGTAGTGTAGTGTAGTGTGGTGTAGTGTGGTGCAATGTATTGTGGTGTAGTGTAGTGTAGTGTGGTGTATTGTAGTGTAGAGTAGTGTATTATGCTGTGGTGTATTGTAGTGTGGCGTAGTGTATTGTAGAGTAGTGTAGTGTAGTGTGGTGTAGTGTGGTGTATTGTGCTGTGGTGTATTGTAGTGTGGTGTAGTGTAGTGTGGTGTAGTGTAGTGTATTGTGCTGTGGTGTATTGTAGTGTGGTGTAGTGTAGTGTGGTGTATTGTAGTGTGGTGTAGTGTATTGTAGTGTAGTGTAGTGTAGAGTGGTGTAGTGTTGTGTAGTGTAGAGTGGTGTAGAGTGGTGTAGTGTAGTGTGGTGTAGTGTAGTGTAGTTTATTGTGGTGTAGTGTAGTGTGGTGTAGTGTAGTGTGTTTTAGTGTAGTGTAGTGTAGTGTGGTGTATTGTAGTGCAGTGTGGTTTAGTGTGGTGTAGTGTAGTGTATTGTAGTGTAGGTTGGTGTAGTGTAGAGTGGTGTAGTGTGGTGTAGTGTAGTGAGGTGTAGTGTGGTTTAGTGTAGAGTGGTGTAGTGTGGTGTAGAGTGGTGTAGTGTGGTGTTGTGTGGTGTAGTGTAGTGTAGTGTGGTGTAGTGTAGTGTAGTGTGGTGTAGTGTGATTTAGTGTAGAGTGGTGTAGTGTGGTGTAGAGTGGTGTAGTGTAGTGTAGTCTATTGTGGTGTAGTGTGGTTTAGTGTAGTCTATTTTGGTGTAGTGTAGTGTAGTGTGGTGTTGTGTAATGTAGTGTAGTGTAGTCTATTGTGGTGTAGTGCAGTCTATTGTGGTGTAGCGTAGTGTAGTGTGGTTTAGTGTAGTGTGGTGCATTGTAGTGTATTGTTGAGGGGTGTAGAGTGATGTAGTGTAGTGTAGTATATAGTAGTGTATAGTAGTGTATTGTAGTGTAGTGTATAGTAGTGTAGTGTATTGTAGTGTGGTCTAGTGTGGTGTAGTGTATTGTAGTGTAGTGTAGTGTGTTGTAGTGTGGTGTGGTGTAGTGTAGAAGGATTAGTGTAGAGTGGTGTAGAGTGGTGTAGTGTAGAGTGGTGTAGTGTGGTGTAGTGTCGTGTGGTGTAGTGTGGTGTAGTGTAGAGTGGTGTAGTGTAGTGTAGTGTAGTGTTGTGTAGTGTAGAGTGGTGTAGTGTAGTGTGGTGTAGTGTAGTGTAGTTTAGTTTAGTGTAGTGTAGAGTGGTCTGGTGTAGTGTAGTGTAGTGTAGTGTGGTGTAGTGTGGTTTAGTGTAGTGTAGTGTGGTTTAGTGTAGAGTGGTGTAGAGTGGTGTAGTGTAGAGTGGTGTAGTGTAGTGTAGTGTAGTGTGGTATAGTGTAGTGTAGTGTAGTATGGTGTAGTGTGGTGTAGTGTTGTGTAGTGTAGTGTGGTATAGTGTTGTGTAGTGTGGTGTAGTGTTGTGTAGTGTGGTATAGTGTAGTGTAGTGTTGTGTAGTGTGGTATAGTGTAGTGTAGTGTTGTGTAGTGTGGTATAGTGTAGTGTAGTGCGGTGTAGTGTGGTGTAGTGTGGTATAGTGTAGTGTAGTGTGGTGTGGTGGAGTGTGGTGTAGTGGAGTGTACTGTAGTGGAGTGTAGTGTGGTGTAGTATAGTGTAGTGTGGTGTGGTGTAGTGTAGTGTAGTGTAGTGTGGTGTAGTGTGGAGTGGTGTAGTGTAGTGTAGTGTGGTTTAGTGTAGAGTGGTGTAGAGTGGTGTAGTGTAGAGTGGTGTAGTGTAGTGTAGTGTAGTGTGGTATAGTGTAGTGTAGTGTAGTATGGTGTAGTGTGGTGTAGTGTTGTGTAGTGTAGTGTGGTATAGTGTTGTGTAGTGTGGTGTAGTGTTGTGTAGTGTGGTATAGTGTAGTGTAGTGTTGTGTAGTGTGGTATAGTGTAGTGTAGTGTTGTGTAGTGTGGTATAGTGTAGTGTAGTGCGGTGTAGTGTGGTGTAGTGTGGTATAGTGTAGTGTAGTGTGGTGTGGTGGAGTGTGGTGTAGTGTAGTGTGGTGTAGTGTAGTGTATTGTGCTGTGGTGTATTGTAGTGTGGTGTAGTGTAGTGTGGTGTATTGTAGTGTGGTGTAGTGTATTGTAGTGTAGTGTAGTGTAGAGTGGTGTAGTGTTGTGTAGTGTAGAGTGGTGTAGAGTGGTGTAGTGTAGTGTGGTGTAGTGTAGTGTAGTTTATTGTGGTGTAGTGTAGTGTGGTGTAGTGTAGTGTGTTTTAGTGTAGTGTAGTGTAGTGTGGTGTATTGTAGTGCAGTGTGGTTTAGTGTGGTGTAGTGTAGTGTATTGTAGTGTAGGTTGGTGTAGTGTAGAGTGGTGTAGTGTGGTGTAGTGTAGTGAGGTGTAGTGTGGTTTAGTGTAGAGTGGTGTAGTGTGGTGTAGAGTGGTGTAGTGTGGTGTTGTGTGGTGTAGTGTAGTGTAGTGTGGTGTAGTGTAGTGTAGTGTGGTGTAGTGTGATTTAGTGTAGAGTGGTGTAGTGTGGTGTAGAGTGGTGTAGTGTAGTGTAGTGTAGTCTATTGTGGTGTAGTGTGGTTTAGTGTAGTCTATTTTGGTGTAGTGTAGTGTAGTGTGGTGTTGTGTAATGTAGTGTAGTGTAGTCTATTGTGGTGTAGTGCAGTCTATTGTGGTGTAGCGTAGTGTAGTGTGGTTTCGTGTAGTGTGGTGCATTGTAGTGTATTGTTGAGGGGTGTAGAGTGATGTAGTGTAGTGTAGTATATAGTAGTGTATAGTAGTGTATTGTAGTGTAGTGTATAGTAGTGTAGTGTATTGTAGTGTGGTCTAGTGTGGTGTAGTGTATTGTAGTGTAGTGTAGTGTGTTGTAGTGTGGTGTGGTGTAGTGTAGAAGGATTAGTGTAGAGTGGTGTAGAGTGGTGTAGTGTAGAGTGGTGTAGTGTGGTGTAGTGTCGTGTGGTGTAGTGTGGTGTAGTGTAGAGTGGTGTAGTGTAGTGTAGTGTAGTGTTGTGTAGTGTAGAGTGGTGTAGTGTAGTGTGGTGTAGTGTAGTGTAGTTTAGTTTAGTGTAGTGTAGAGTGGTCTGGTGTAGTGTAGTGTAGTGTAGTGTGGTGTAGTGTGGTTTAGTGTAGTGTAGTGTGGTTTAGTGTAGAGTGGTGTAGAGTGGTGTAGTGTAGAGTGGTGTAGTGTAGTGTAGTGTAGTGTGGTATAGTGTAGTGTAGTGTAGTATGGTGTAGTGTGGTGTAGTGTTGTGTAGTGTAGTGTGGTATAGTGTTGTGTAGTGTGGTGTAGTGTTGTGTAGTGTGGTATAGTGTAGTGTAGTGTTGTGTAGTGTGGTATAGTGTAGTGTAGTGTTGTGTAGTGTGGTATAGTGTAGTGTAGTGCGGTGTAGTGTGGTGTAGTGTGGTATAGTGTAGTGTAGTGTGGTGTGGTGGAGTGTGGTGTAGTGGAGTGTACTGTAGTGGAGTGTAGTGTGGTGTAGTATAGTGTAGTGTGGTGTGGTGTAGTGTAGTGTAGTGTAGTGTGGTGTAGTGTGGAGTGGTGTAGTGTAGTGTAGTGTGGTTTAGTGTAGAGTGGTGTAGAGTGGTGTAGTGTAGAGTGGTGTAGTGTAGTGTAGTGTAGTGTGGTATAGTGTAGTGTAGTGTAGTATGGTGTAGTGTGGTGTAGTGTTGTGTAGTGTAGTGTGGTATAGTGTTGTGTAGTGTGGTGTAGTGTTGTGTAGTGTGGTATAGTGTAGTGTAGTGTTGTGTAGTGTGGTATAGTGTAG
>NC_143030.1:7344592-7372092 GCF_057628025.1 Oncorhynchus mykiss
ATAAATGTAAGGAAACTAACACTAAAGACACAGCTATAAATGTAAGGAAACTAACACTAAAGACACAGTTATAAATGTAAGGAAACTAACACTAAAGACACAACTATAAATGTAAGGAAACTAACACTAAAGACACAGCTATAAATGTAAGGAAACTAACACTAAAGACACAGCTATAAATGTAAGGAAACTAACACTAAAGTCACAGTAAGGAAACTAACACTACAGTTATAAATGTAAGGAAACTAACACTAAAGTTATAAATGTACGGAAACTAACACTAAAGACACAGTTATAGATGTTTTTACTAGTGCTATTGCTGCCATTTGGTGCTGAAATGGAGACATTGATCCATATTTTCTGAACCTGTTCTCTCCATGGATTCTCGTCTGTCAACAAAATATCAAATTAAAGGTACACTGTATTTAAAGGTAATGGCTTTCAAATAGATGAACTAAAAAAAAAACCTATTGAATGAAAAGTCCACGCGAAAATCTGTTGGCCAGCAAGTGGGAGTGTTTTCAGAGGTTGAATCACATTTATTCAGGACGTGCAAGGTAACCACACCTGGGAAGCCCATTATGCACATTCGTAAACTGCGTCTGACTAACCAACTACTGAGAAGTGCGTATGAACGATACAGATAAGAAAGGCATCATTTCCTAAATCTGTAGCGGTGTTCTTCGTCGTCCTCTGGCGAGGAGTATGAAATGTCGGACCAATGCGTAGCGTGGATTGTGTTCATGATGATTGATTTTACTGAACACTGAGAATACAAAATAACAACGTGAAAATAAACGAAAACCCAAAACAGTCCTGTAAGGTGCGTAAAACACGAAAACAGAAAATAATCACCCACAAAACACAGGTTTTGTGGGTGACCCCCACCCTGGGGTGGCAGGGTAGCTAGCCTAGTGGTTAGAGCGTTGGACGAGTAACCGGAAGGCTGCAAGTTCAAACCCCCGAGCTGACAAGGTACAAATCTGTCGTTCTGCCCCTGAACAGGCAGTTATTGAAAATAAGAATTTGTTCTTAAACTGACTTGCCTATTAAACAAATAAAGGTTTAAAGCTCATTTCTCATTCAAATCAAAGCGTATTGATCACATACACAGGGTGAGCAGATGTTAATGACGTTTAAATCTCGACGAACTCGGCTTGCCTCGGCTGCAATGACGCCACAAAACCAATCAGATTGAATCCCGTCCGGAAGAGACTTATAATAAACAAGTAGTGTAGTGTAGTATAGTAGTGTAGTGTAGTGTAGTAGTGTAGTGTAGTATAGTAGTGCAGTGTAGTGTAGTAGTGTAGTATAGTATAGTAGTGCAGTGTAGTGTAGTATAGTAGTGTAGTGTAGTAGTGTAGTGTAGTATAGCAGTGTAGTGTAGTGGTGTAGTATAGTATGGTAGTGTAGTGTAGTGTAGTATAGTAGTGTAGTGTATAGTAGTGTAGTGCATAGTAGTGTAGTGCAATAGTGTAGTGTAGTGTAGTATAGTAGTGTAGTGTAGTATAGTACAGTAGTGTAGTAGCGTAGTGTATAGTAGTGTAGCGTAGTGTATGGTAGTGTATAGTAGTGTAGTGTATAGTAGGGTAGTGTATAGTAGTGTATGGTAGTGTAGTTTAGTGTAGTGTAGTGTAGTGTATAGTAGTGTAGTGTAGTGTATTGTAGTGTAGTGTGGTGTATTGTAGTGTAGTGTATTGTATAGTAGTGTAGCGTAGTGTATGGTAGTGTATAGTAGTGTAGTGTATAGTAGGGTAGTGTAGTGTAGTGTAGTGTAGTGTATAGCAGTGTAGTGTATAGTAGTGTAGTGTATAGTAGTGTAGTGTATAGTAGTGTAGTGTATAGTAGGGTAGTGTAGTGTAGTGTATAGTAGTGTAGTGTATAGTAGTGTAGTGTATAGTAGTGTAGTGTAGTGTGTAGTGTATAGTAGTGTAGTGTATAGTAGAGTAGTGTATTGTAGTGTTGTTCAGTGTATTGTACGTAGCGTATAGTAGTGTAGTGTAGTGTAGTGTAGTGTGTAGCGTAGTGTAGTGTATGGTAGTGTAGTGTAGTGTAGTGTAGTGTATAGTAGTGTAGTGTAGTGTAGTGTATAGTAGTGTAGTGTAGTGTATTGTAGTGTAGTGTAGTGTATAGTATTGTAGCGTAGTGTATGGTAGTGTATTGCAGTGTAGTGTAGTGTATTGTAGTGTAGTGTAGTGTAGTGTATGCTAGTGTAGTGTAGTGTAGTGTAGTGTAGTGTAGTGTAGTGTATAGTAGTGTGGTGTAGTGCATTGTAGTGTAGTGTAGTGTAGTGTAGTGTATGCTAGTGTAGTGTAGTGTAGTGTAGTGTAGTGTAGTGTAGTGTAGTGTAGTGTAGTGTATAGTAGTGTGGTGTAGTGCATTGTAGTGTAGTGTAGTGTAGTGTAGTGTATGGTAGTGTAGTGTAGTGTATAGTAGTGTAGTGTAGTGTATTGTAGTGTAGTGTAGTGTATAGTAGTGTAGTGTAGTGTAATGTATAGTAGTGTAGTGTATAGTAGTGTAGTGTAGTGTATAGTAAAGTAGTGTAGTGTAGCATAGTGTAGTGTAGTATATTGAGGTGTAGTGTAGTGTATTGTAGTGTAGTGTAGTGTATAGTAGTGTAGTGTAGTGTATAGTAGTGTAGTGTAGTGTATTGTAGTGTAGTGTAGTGTATAGTATTGTAGCGTAGTGTATGGTAGTGTATTGCAGTGTAGTGTAGTGTATTGTAGTGTAGTGTAGTGTAGTGTAGTGTATGGTAGTGTAGTTTAGTGTAGTGTAGTGTAGTGTAGTGTATAGTAGTGTAGTGTAGTGTATTGTAGTGTAGTGTGGTGTATTGTAGTGTAGTGTAGTGTATAGTAGTGTAGTGTATTGTAGTGTAGTGTAGTGTATAGTAGTGTAGTGTAGTGTAATGTATAGTAGTGTAGTGTATTGTAGTGTAGTGTATAGTAGTGTATGGTAGTGTATGGTAGTGTATAGTAGTGTAGTGTATAGTAGGGTAGTGTATAGTAGTGTATGGTAGTGTATGGTAGTGTATAGTAGTGTAGTGTATAGTAGGGTAGTGTAGTGTAGTGTATAGTAGTGTAGCGTAGTGTATGGTAGTGTATAGTAGTGTAGTGTATAGTAGGGTAGTGTAGTGTAGTGTAGTGTATAGCAGTGTAGTGTATAGTAGTGTAGTGTATAGTAGTGTAGTGTATAGTAGTGTAGTGTATAGTAGGGTAGTGTAGTGTAGTGTATAGTAGTGTAGTGTATAGTAGTGTAGTGTATAGTAGTGTAGTGTAGTGTATAGTAGTGTAGTGTATAGTAGAGTAGTGTATTGTAGTGTTGTTCAGTGTATTGTACGTAGTGTATAGTAGTGTAGTGTAGTGTAGTGTAGTGTGTAGTGTAGTGTAGTGTATGGTAGTGTAGTGTAGTGTAGTGTAGTGTATAGTAGTGTAGTGTCGTGTATAGTAGTGTAGTGTAGTGTATTGTAGTGTAGTGTAGTGTATAGTATTGTAGCGTAGTGTATGGTAGTGTATTGTAGTGTAGTGTAGTGTATTGTAGTGTAGTGTAGTGTAGTGTAGTGTAGTGTATGGTAGTGTAGTGTAGTGTAGTGTATAGTAGTGTAGTGTAGTGTATTGTAGTGTAGTGTAGTGTAGTGTAGTGTAGTGTATGGTAGTGTAGTGTAGTGTATTGTAGTGTAGTGTAGTGTATAGTAGTGTAGTGTAGTGTAGTGTATAGTAGTGTAGTGTAGTGTATTGTAGTGTAGTGTAGTGTATAGTAGTGTAGTGTATTGTAGTGTAGTGTAGTGTATAGTAGTGTAGTGTAGTGTATTGTAGTGTAGTGTAGTGTATAGTAGTGTAGTGTATTGTAGTGTAGTGTAGTGTATAGTAGTGTAGTGTAGTGTATTGTAGTGTAGTGTAGTGTAGTGTAGTGTATTGTAGTGTCGTGTAGTGTATAGTAGTGTAGTGTTGTGTATAGTAGTGTAGTGTAGTGTATTTTAGTGTAGTGTACTGTATAGTAGTGTAGTGTAGTGTAATGTATAGTAGTGCAGCGTAGTGTATAGTAGTGTAGTGTAGTGTAGTGTAGTGTAGTGTATTGTAGTGTAGTGTAGTGTATAGTAGGGTAGTGTAGTGTAGTGTATAGTAGTGTAGTGTATAGTAGTGTAGTGTATAGTAGTGTAGTGTATAGTAGTGTAGTGTAGTGTATAGTAGTGTAGTGTATAGTAGAGTAGTGTATTGTAGTGTTGTTCAGTGTATTGTACGTAGTGTATAGTAGTGTAGTGTAGTGTAGTGTAGTGTGTAGTGTAGTGTAGTGTATGGTAGTGTAGTGTAGTGTAGTGTAGTGTATAGTAGTGTAGTGTAGTGTATAGTAGTGTAGTGTAGTGTATTGTAGTGTAGTGTAGTGTATAGTATTGTAGCGTAGTGTATGGTAGTGTATTGTAGTGTAGTGTAGTGTATTGTAGTGTAGTGTAGTGTAGTGTAGTGTAGTGTATGGTAGTGTAGTGTAGTGTAGTGTATAGTAGTGTAGTGTAGTGTATTGTAGTGTAGTGTAGTGTAGTGTAGTGTAGTGTATGGTAGTGTAGTGTAGTGTATTGTAGTGTAGTGTAGTGTATAGTAGTGTAGTGTATTGTAGTGTAGTGTAGTGTATAGTAGTGTAGTGTAGTGTATTGTAGTGTAGTGTAGTGTATAGTAGTGTAGTGTATTGTAGTGTAGTGTAGTGTATAGTAGTGTAGTGTAGTGTATAGTAGTGTAGTGTATTGTAGTGTAGTGTAGTGTATAGTAGTGTAGTGTAGTGTATTGTAGTGTAGTGTAGTGTAGTGTAGTGTATTGTAGTGTAGTGTAGTGTATAGTAGTGTAGTGTTGTGTATAGTAGTGTAGTGTAGTGTATTTTAGTGTAGTGTACTGTATAGTAGTGTAGTGTAGTGTAATGTATAGTAGTGCAGCGTAGTGTATAGTAGTGTAGTGTAGTGTAGTGTAGTGTAGTGTAGTGTAGTGTATTGTAGTGTAGTGTAGTGTATAGTAGTGTAGTGTTGTGTATAGTAGTGTAGTGTAGTGTATTTTAGTGTAGTGTACTGTATAGTAGTGTAGTGTAGTGTAATGTATAGTAGTGCAGCGTAGTGTATAGTAGTGTAGTGTTGTGTATAGTAGTGTAGTGTAGTGTAGTGTAGTGTATAGAAGTGTAGTGTAATGTATAGTAGTAGAGTGTAGTGTAATGTATAGTAGTGTAGTGTATAGTAGTGTAGTGTATAGAAGTGTAGTGTAATGTATAGTAGTGTAGTGTATAGCAGCGTAGTGTATTGTAGTGTAGTGTATTGTAGTGTAGTGTATAGTAGTGTAGTGTATAGAAGTGTAGTGTAATGTATAGTAGTGTAGTGTAGTGTAATGTATAGTAGTGTAGTGTATAGTAGTGTAGTGTATAGTAGTGTAGTGTATAGTAGTGTAGTGTAATGTATAGTAGTGTAGTGTAGTGTAATGTATAGTAGTGTAGTGTATAGTAGTGTAGTGTATAGTAGTGTAGTGTAATGTATAGTAGTGTAGTGTAGTGTAGTGTAGTGTAATGTATAGTAGTGTAGTGTATAGTAGTGTAGTGTAGTGTATAGTAGTGTAGTGTAGTGTAATGTATAGTAGTGTAGTGTATAGTAGTGTAGTGTATTGTAGTGTAGTGTATAGTAGTGTAGTGTAGTGTAGTGTATAGTAGTGTAGTGTAGTGTAATGTATAGTAGTGTAGTGTATAGTAGTGTAGTGTAGTGTATAGTAGTGTAGTGTATGGTAGTGTAGTGTAGTGTATTGTAGTGTAGTGTATAGTAGAGTAGTGTAGTGTATTGTAGTGTAGTGTATAGTAGTGTAGTGTATAGTAGTGTAGTGTAGTGTATAGTAGTGTAGTGTATAGTAGTGTAGTGTAGTGTATAGTAGTGTAGTGTATGGTAGTGTAGTGTAGTGTATTGTAGTGTAGTGTAGTGTAATGTATAGTAGTGTAGTGTATAGTAGTGTAGTGTAGTGTATAGTAGTGTAGTGTATTGTAGTGTAGTGTAGTGTAGTGTATTGTAGTGTAGTGTATTGTAGTGTAGTGTATTATAGTGTAGTGTAGTGTAGTGTATAGTAGTGTAGTGTATTGTAGTGTAGTGTAGTGTAGTGTATTGTAGTGTAGTGTAGTGTAGTGTATTGTAGTGTAGTGTAGTGTAGTGTATTGTAGTGTAGTGTAGTGTAGTGTATTGTAGTGTAGTGTAGTGTAGTGTATTGTAGTGTAGTGTAGTGTAGTGTATTGTAGTGTAGTGTAGTGTAGTGTATAGTAGTGCAGCGTAGTGTATAGTAGTGTAGTGTAATGTATAGTAGTGTAGTGTATAGTAGTGTAGCGTAGTGTATGGTAGTGTAGTGTAGTGTATTGTAGTGTAGTGTATAGTAGTGTAGTGTAGTGTATTGTAGTGTAGTGTATTGTAGTGTAGTGTAGTGTATAGTAGTGTAGTGTATAGTAGTGTAGTGTAGTTTATTGTAGTGTATAGTACTGTAGTGTAGTGTAATGTATAGTAGTGTAGTGTATGGTAGTGTAGTGTAGTGTATTGTAGTGTAGTGTAGTGTATAGTAGTGTAGTGTAGTGTAATGTATAGTAGTGAAGTGTAGTGTAGTGTAGTGTATAGTACTGTAGTGTAGTGTAATGTATAGTAGTGTAGTGTATGGTAGTGTAGGGTAGTGTATTGTAGTGTAGTGTAGTGTATAGTAGTGTAGTGTAGTGTAATGTATAATAGTGAAGTGTATAGTAGTGTAGTGTAGTGTATAGTAAAGTAGTGTAGTGTAGCATAGTGTAGTGTAGTATATTGAGGTGTAGTGTAGTGTATTGTAGTGTAGTGTAGTGTATTGTAGTGTAGTGTATTGTAGGGCGGTGTAGTGTAGTATAGTATAGTGTAGTGTAATGTAGTGTATTGTAGTGTAGTGTATTGTAGTGTATTGTAATGTGGTGTAGTGTATTGTGTAGTGTGTAGAGTGGTGTAGTGTAGTTTGGTGTAGTGTAGTGTATAGCAGTGTCGTGTAGTATAGTGTAGAGTAGTGTAGTGTAGTGTGGGTGTAGTGTATAGTAGTGTAGTGTAGTGTATAGTAGTGTAGTGTAGTGTAGTGTATAGTAGTGTAGTGTAGTGCAGTGTAGTGTAGTATAGTGTATAGTAGTGTAGTGTAGTGTGGTGTAGTGTAGTGAGTGCAGTGTATACTAGTGTAGTTTATAGTAGTGTAGTGTAGTGTATAGTAGTGCAGTGTAGTGTAGTGTATAGTGGTGTAGTGTATAGTAGTGTAGTGTAGTGTAGTGTATAGTAGTGTAGTGTAGTGTATAGTAGTGTAGTGTAGTGTATAGTAGTGTATGGTAGTGTATTGTCGTGTTGTGTAGTGTATAGTAGTGCAGTGTAGTGTAGTGTATAGTGGTGTAGTGTATAGTAGTGTAGTGTAGTGTAGTGTATAGTAGTGTAGTGTAGTGTATAGTAGTGTATGGTAGTGTATTGTAGTGTACTGTAGTGTATAGTAGTGTAGTGTATAGTAGTGTAGTGTAGTGTATAGTACTGTATAGTAGTGTAGTGTAGAATATAGTAGTGTAGTGTAGTGTAGTGTATAGTACTGTAGCGTAGTGTATTGTAATGTTGTATAGTGTATAGTAGTGTATTGTAGTGTATAGTAGTGTAATGTATAGCAGTGTAGTGTATAGTAGTGTAGTGTTTAGTAGTGTAATGTAGTGTATATTATAGTAGTGTAGTGTAGTATAGTGTGGTGTAATGTATTGAGGTGTAGTGTAGTGTATTGTAGTGTAGTGTATTGTAGGGTGGTGTAGTATAGTATATTATAGTGTAGTGTATAGTAGTGTAGTGTAGTGTATAGTAGTGTTGCGTAGTGTATAGTAGTGTATAGTAGTGTAGTGTAGTGTAGTGTGGTGTATTGTAGTGTAGTGTAGTGTGGTGTATTGTAGTGTAGTGTAGTGTGGTGCATTTTAGTGTATTGTAGTGCAGTGTAGTGTATAGTAGTGTAGTGTAGTGTCGTGTGGTGTGGTGTGGTGTAGTGTAGTGTAGTATAGTATATTATAGTGTAGTGTAGTGTAGTGTATAGTAGTGTGGTGTAGTGTAGTATAGTGTAGTGTAGTATAGTATAGTATAGTGTAGTGTAGTGTAGTGTAGTGTAGTGTAGTGTATAGTAGTGTATAGTAGTGTGGTGTATTGTAGTGTAGTGTAGTGTGGTGTATTGTAGTGCAGTGTAGTGTATAATAGTGTAGTATAGTATAGTGTATTGTAGTGTAGTGTAGTGTAGTGTAGTGTAGTGTAACACAGATTGAGAGAGATGGAGACTTATAGTAAACAACCAGTCAGTATAATCAGATTAAAACCTTTTTAATTTTATTCATCACATCACATTTACACCAGACGGACTCTCAGACAGGGCTGACTTCCAATATTCCCTCTGAGTCCCAAATGGCCCCCTATTCCCTACATACTGCACTACTTTAGACCAGGGCTGGCACCCTATTCCCTGCATAGTGCACTACTTTAGACAAGAGCCCTATAATAGGTTGCCATTTGGGAAACAGAGCCGCTTCATGCCTCAATAAACAAAATAATAAGCACAGAGTTTTATTTTGTTGCAGTTTGACTTCCTTTCATCCCACCAAATGTTACTCCGTGACGGTTGGTGTCGTCAGTACAGGGTTTTGCTCCAACCAAGCATTTACACGACTCATGTCTCTGTATAGCTTTGCTAACATCACACACACAGGAAGCACACTGACATTCCTGTTCCAATAATCTCTCATGCTTTTTTTATATGGACAATTAGGAATTTGGTTTACTTTCTGAATTCAATGAAATTGACCCCAACCCTGACGAAACACACAACTGTCATGTCACTGTTCCTGTTCTTATTTTTACATTTTTTTATATATATGTTTTTTTAATATATTTTTTGTATATATTTTTTTACATATATATTTGTTTTATATATATATTTTTTATATATATATATTTTATTTATATATATATATATATATATATATATATCTTTTTTATGTTACATGTGATGTTCAACTGTATGACGCCAATTTTACAACATTTAACATTTTATAGTTACCTGCATCCCAGACTGCTTCCCCTCTCCCCATTATATACTGCACTTCAGAGACCCCTGGCTAAAAGTAGTGCACTATGTAGGGTATAGGGTTCCAGACCTGGTCTAAAGTAGTGCACTATGTAGGGAATAGGGTTCCAGCCCTGGTCTAAAGTAGTGCACTATGTAGGGAATAGGGTGCCAGACCTGGTCTAAAGTAGTGCACTATGTAGGGAATAGGGTGCCAGACCTGGTCTAAAGTAGTGCACTATGTAGGGAATAGGGTGCCAGCCCTGGTCTAAAGTAGTGCACTATATAGGGAATATGTAAAAGACAGCGTGTTAGACTTAGAAAGGCAGTCAGTGAGTAGTAGGAGACCTGTCCCCAGTGCACTGCTTTTGAGCCAGGCTCTACGTAAAGGACAACAGGGCATTTCAGACACAGTCACCCTGTTACACTAGAATAAGAATGGAGACAACGGTTCCATTTTCAGTTTCATTTTTTTCTCTCATTCAGTTCCATTTCATTCAATTCGTTCCATTCAGTTCAATTTCATTCAATTGTTTTCCATTCAGTTCCATTTCATTCAATTAGTTCCATTCAGTTCCGTTTGTTCCATTAGTTCCATTTGTTCCATTCAGTTCCATTTAATTTAATTAGTTCCATTCAGTTATATTCAGTTCCATTTAAAGTGAAACTGGCAGCATTTGAACTACTTTGCAGATATGAAACAAACATACAATCATACTAATATCAGTGAAAAATATCAAATTCCCAGTTTATGTTACAAAACCAACTTTGTAAGAGGTTTTAAAAATGGGTTGTTATTTTTTTTTTTACCCAAAAACGTAGAGTAAGGCGTTGTTGTCAGAATAAATGAATGCAGTTTCATTGCATTATCAATATAGCTAATTCACCAATACATTTCTTGGTATTGCAAAAAAATATTGCTATCAGGTTGTAAATCACAGCTGGCCTGGTACAATGTTTGCTGCCTCCATTCGGGATGTTTCAGTTTCAGGGAATCAATATTTTGGATAAAAACTGCCTAATGTAGCTAAGGCTGGCTGGGAATGTCAATGCAGTCAAACTAGCAAGGGGAAATGACCACAAGTCAATTGCAATGTGGCTAAACGGATAGCTTCTCTATTTATGTAGCTATTTCTAAAGCAAGCTAACAACATGGAGCCTAATGTTAGCAAGCTAACAACATGGAGCCTAATGTTAGCAAGCTAATACATGAAGCCTAATGTTAGCAAGCTAACAACATGGAGCCTAATGTTAGCAAGCTAAAAACATGGAGCCCAATGTTAGCAAGCTAACAACATGGAGCCTAATGTTAGCAAGCTAAAAACATGGAGCCCAATGTTAGCAAGCTAATATATGAAGCCTAATGTTAGCAAGCTAAAAACATGGAGCCCAATGTTAGCAAGCTAACAACATGGAGCCTAATGTTAGCAAGCTAAAAACATGGAGCCTAATGTTAGCAAGCTAACAACATGGAGCCTAATGTTAGCAAGCTAAAAACATGGAGCCTACTGTTAGCAAGCTAACAACATGGAGCCTAATGTTAGCAAGCTAACTAACTAGCTGCTGGGAGAATGCCATGTCATTGGACGAGTGGGTGGTTTGGTGGACTTTTTCCCCCATGTCGTTTTTTGGAAGCTACAGCTAGAGATGCAGGTGCCATTTGGTTAGCTAGCAAGAAATGTGAATCACTTTGCTAGCTAGCTATGCTGAACTTAAACGACTATTCACAATTAGCACGTCTCTTCGTTGTCAATCAAATGTATTTGGCATAGATCAAATGGATGGGCGTGGTTTATCAGTGTAATTTTGACGGCCAACGAGCTAAAAAAAATAAAAGTTTGAGAGGTTTTATCTCCTTTTCCTTCGTTAGATTTGAGCTCATCTACCTCGTCTCGCTCTGGCTAACATTAGCTGTTGATCTTGTTGTTGTTGTTGTTGTGGTTTTATTTACGGCAGTGTCTGCTAAGTGTCTAAACTCACGGCCACTTGTCCCACTCTATATTGCTATAGAATTGTCACAAACGCCTCAGTATATGTCATTCCCAAACGTTCCATGCGTATGGTGGCGGCAGGGTAGCCTAGTGGTTAGAGCGTTGGACTAGTAACCGGAAGGTTGTGAGTTCAAACCCCCGAGCTGACAAGGTACAAATCTGTCGTTCTGCCCCTGAACAGGCAGTTAACCCACTGTTCCCAGGCCGTCATTGAAAATAAGAATTTGTTCTTAACTGACTTGCCTGGTTAAATAAAGGTAAAAAAAATGGTAAAAAAATAAAATATAAAATAATTACCATATCTAAACGCTCGTCAGAACATTTAAAAAAAGACATGCTCTTCCTGGGGAATGTATATGAATAGATTTTAATTTTAATAAAAAAAATAAAAAAAAAGTTCCACTTTCATTCCATTCAGTTGGATTCAGTTCGATTCAGTTGGATTCAGTTCGATTCAGTTGGATTTAGTTCCATTCATTTCCATTCAAGGTCCATTTGGCAGATATACTATAATGTAGGTCTATTCCATTTAGAAACATTCACATCCTTCTCCATTTAATTTATTGCACTGCCATCTTTATGGCTCTCTAGATTGTCCTAATCAACAGTGAGGTTCTATATATTCTACGTTCTATATTGTGTATTATATGGAAGGCCAGAGCTATTGACTGTAACTACTGCCTGCTACTTCAACCATGAAACACTATGAATATTTAATTACTCTCTCTCTCTCTCTCTCTCTCTCTCTCTCTCTCCTACATCAACCATGAATATGGTGAATATTGTTAGTTACTCTCTCTCTCTCCCTGCCACCCCCCCCCCCCCCCATCTCGCTCTCTCTCTTCCTCCCATCTCGCTCTCTCCGATCCCACTAATTGGTCTTTAGACCAATCACATCAGATCTTGTCATGTCAGATCTTTTTCAAAGCTGATCTGATTGGTCAAAAGACCAATTAGCGAAAAACAAAAGATCAGAAATGGGATGCCTGTGTAAACACAGCCTCTCTCTCCTCCTTCTCCCTCCAGCCCAGTCTCTAGCTGAGCGATGCCAGGGAAATTACTGGTTGTCAAATGAAAACATAACCTCAGCCGCCACTACCTCTTATTCAATGGGACACTTCTATCCCCTGTGTGTTACGGTCTAGTGCACCCCCCCCCCCCCCCACCCCCTGCCTCATTTCCTGTCTGTGTCACAGTCAGTATAAAGACAGAGTATTAAGGATGTGATTATTCTACAGGTGATTACCCTGTTAGGGCGATCACAATGATGACACGTTGACTCAACCTATTATTATGTCTGATTGGCCGCTTTAGTTTTGACAGTTAAACCTCAGCACCGGTTTTTATTTTCCCTGCACTTCTATAGAATTAGCATCCCCATTGTGATGTCATATGTCACTGGGTTAATTCAATAAAAATGTTTTAGATCACAGATTTAGAATTCTTAAATGAAACGGTTGCTTAGGAATTTAATTGTGACGTCATCGATTTGCATAAATTAGAACGTTATGGTGGAACGTCAGAACTAGAATCCTTACTATGGAACACCAGTACTGAGGAGTGCGTGAGAACAGGAGCTTTGGCTTGGTGTTTGGAATTGGAAAGAGTTTGCTCTTGCTATGGAACACCAGTACTGAGGAGTACTTGAGAACAGGAGCTTTGGCTTGGTGTTTGGAATTGGAAAGAGTTTGCTCTTGCTATGGAACACCAGTACTGAGGAGTGCGTGAGAACAGGAGCTTTGGCTTGGTGTTTGGAATTGGAAAGAGTTTGCTCTTGCTATGGAACACCAGTACTGAGGAGTGCATGAGAACAGGAGCTTTGGCTTGGTGTTTGGAATTGGAAAGAGTTTGCTCTTGCTATGGAACACCAGTACTGAGGAGTGCGTGAGAACAGGAGCTTTGGCTTGGTGTTTGGAATTGGAAAGAGTTTGCTCTTGCTATTGAACAAAAACCTTTAACAAAAACATTGTAAACTTCAGTTTTGTCCCTTTCTTTACTAAAAGTAAATTATTTGTGCTTCTTATTTTACATATTACTTTCAGGAATTGTCATTGTAATGTACAGTTCATTGCACAGTGCATCGTTACATTCATCAGTGGAATATTTACAGACTGTGTCTCAATTATTCAGACCACTACTTTTGTGCCCGATTGGTTCTGGTCAAAAGTAATGCACCATAAAGGGAACAGGGTTCATTATCCAGGTTCACAGGTTAAAGTCAACAGCAAACCTGACCAACCTTCCAATCAGACACACAGATAGATAGAAGATATAGTAGTTACCGGGCAGCATTGGGGTCAATCCCATTTCAATCCAGGTCTTTTTAGAACGTGGACTAACCAATTAAGTGAAGTGGAGAAGTGTTTATTCTCACTGAGGAGCAGAAGACATGGGATTGGCCCCAATAACCTTTGGATGGGTACGTTAAAAGAAGGGAAGCATAGGATTAAACAAATAAGATCACATTTTATTGGTCGTACACATACTCAGCAGATGTTATTGCGGGTGTAGCAAAATGCTATAGAAACACAAGAAGAAGAAGAAAATGATAGGGGGATAGGAGGAAGGAAAGGATGGAGGAAAGGATGGAGGAAAGGATGGAGGAAAGGATGGAGGAAAGGAGGAAGAATGGGAGGGAGGAAAGGAGGAAGGAAAGGATGGAGGAAAGGAGGAAGAATGGGAGGGAGGAAAGGAGGAAGGAAAGGATGGAGGAAAGGAGGAAGGAAAGGATGGAGGAAAGGATGGAGGAAAGGAGGAAGGAAAGGATGGAGGAAAGGAGGAAGGAAAGGATGGAGGAAAGGATGGAGGAAAGGATGGAGGAAAGGAGGAAGAATGGGGAGGAGGAAAGGAGGAAGGAAAGGATGGAGGAAAGGAGGAAGGAAAGGATGGAGGAAAGGATGGAGGAAAGGATGGAGGAAAGGAGGAAGGAAAGGATGGAGGATAGGAGGAAGGAAAGGATGGAGGATAGGAGGAAGGATAGGATGGAGGATAGGAGGAAGGAAAGGATGGAGGAAAGGAGGAAGGAAAGGATGGAGGAAAGGAGGAAGGAAAGGATGGAGGAAAGGAGGAAGGAAAGGATGGAGGAAAGGAGGAAGGAAAGGATGGAGGAAAGGAGGAAGGAAAGGATGGAGGAAAGGAGGAAGGAAAGGATGGAGGAAAGGAGGAAGGAAAGGATGGAGGAAAGGAGGAAGGAAAGGATGGAGGAAAGGAGGAAGGAGTAGGATGGAGGAAAGGAGGAAGGAAAGGATGGAGGAAAGGAGGAAGGAAAGGATGGAGGAAAGGAGGAAGGAAAGGATGGAGGAAAGGAGGAAGGAAAGGATGGAGGATAGGAGGAAGGAAAGGATGGAGGAAAGGAGGAAGGAAAGGATGGAGGAAAGGAGGAAGAATGGGAGGGAGGAAAGGATGGAGGATAGGAGGAAGGAAAGGATGGAGGAAAGGAGGGAGGAAAGGAGGGAGGAAAGGATGGGGGAAAGGATGAGGAAAGGATGGAGGAAAGGATGGAGGATAGGAGGAAGGAAAGGATGGAGGAAAAGAGGAAGGAAAGGATGGAGGAAAGGAGGAAGGAAAGGATGGAGGAAAAGAGGAAGGAAAGGATGGAGGAAAGGAGGAAGGAAAGGATGGAGGATAGGAGGAAGGAAAGGATGGAGGAAAGGAGGAAGGAAAGGATGGAGGAAAGGAGGAAGAATGGGAGGGAGGAAAGGATGGAGGATAGGAGGAAGGAAAGGATGGAGGAAAGGAGGGAGGAAAGGATGGGGAAAGGATGGAGGAAAGGATGGAGGAAAGGAGGGAGGAAAGGATGGAGGATAGGATGGAGAAAAGGAGGAAGGAAAGGAGGGAGGAAAGGAGGAAGGAAAGGAGGGAGGATAGGAGGGAGAGTAGGATGGAGGAAAGGAGGGAGGATAGGAGGGAGGATAGGATGGAGGAAAGGAGGAAGGAAAGGAGGGAGGATAGGAGGGAGGATAGGATGGAGGAAAGGAGGAAGGAAAGGAGGAAGGAAAGGAGGAAGGAAAGGAGGGAGACTAGGCGGGAGGATAGGATGAATTTGATTAGTCTGATATTGAGAGATCTTGTTCTCCGTTGGGCCTAACCTGTCTTTCATTAAACCAGATTGTATACCCATATGTCTTGCCCATATGTTAATAGGTCATATAGTGGCGTGGTGGTTGTGGGTTCAAACCCCAGTTTATGGTTATATGTTCAAATCCTGTCCTCTGACGCTCGTCTCACATCACAGTTCATGAAATGTTCATCTGACGTTTCTCATTCATTTCTTACGCTCTCTCTCTTCTTCCCTCTCACTATCCCTGTCTCTCCCTCTCTCTTCTTCCATCTCACTATCCCTGTCTCTCTCTCTCTCTCTCTTCTTCCGTCTCTCTCTCTCTCCTTCTCTGTCTCTTTCTCTCTATCTCTCTCTCTCTCTCTCTCTCTCTCTTTCTCTATTACTATCCCTCTCTCTCTCCTTCTCTGTCTTTCTCTATCCTCTCTCTCTCTCTCTCTCCTTCTCTGTCTCTTTCTCTATCCCTGTATCTCTGTCTCTCTATTCCTGTCTATATTTCTCTCTCCTCTCTCTCTCTCTGCCTCTCTCTCTCTCTCTCCTCTTCTCTGTCTCTTTCTCTATCCCTGTATCTCTGTCTCTCTATTCCTGTCCAAATTTCTCTCTCTTTCTCTATATATATCTATATCTCTGTATCTCTCTCTATATATATCTATATCTCTGTATCTCTCTCTCTATATATATATATATCTCTGTATCTCTCTCTCTATATATCTATATCTCTGCATCTCTCTCTATATTATATCTATATCTCTGTATCTCTCTCTATATATATCTATATCTCTGTAGCTCTCTATATACTGTTGCTATCTCTCTGTATCTTTCTCTATACAGTTGCTCTCTTTCTGTATCTCTCTCTCTATATATATCTATATCTCTGTATCTCTCTCTATATATATCTATATCTCTGTATCTCTCTCTCTCTATATATATATATCTGTATCTTTCCCTCTATATATCTATATGTCTGTATCTCTCTCTCTATATATCTATATCTCTGTATCTCTCTCTATATATATATATCTCTGTATCTCTCTCTATACAGTTGCTCTCTTTCTGTATCTCTCTCATTATATATCTATATCTCTGTATCTCTCTCTATATACATCTATATCTCTGTATCTCTCTCTCTATATATATATATCTCTGTATCTCTCGCTCTATATATCTATATCTCTGTATCTCTCTCTATATATATCTATATCTCTGTATCTCTCTCTCTATATACATATATCTCTGTATCTCTCTCTCTATATACAGTTGCTATCTCTCTGTATCTTTCTCTATACAGTTGCTCTCTTTCTGTATCTCTCTCTCTATACATATCTATGTCTCTGTATCTCTCTCTATATATATATATCTCTGTATCTCTCTCTCTATATATATATATCTCTGTATCTTTCCCTCTATATATCTATATGTCTGTATCTCTCTCTCTATATATCTATATCTCTGTATATCTCTCTTTACAGTTGCTCTCTTTCTGTATCTCTCTCTCTCTATATATATCTATATCTCTGTATCTCTCTCTATATATCTATATCTCTGTATCTCTCTCTCTATATATCTATATCTCTGTATCTCTCTCTATATATCTATATCTCTGTATCTCTCTCTCTAAATATCTACATCTCTGTATCTCTCTCTCTATATATATATATATATCTCTGTATCTCTCTCTATATATATCTATATCTCTGTATCTCTCTCTATATATATCTATATCTCTGTATCTCTCTCTCTCTATATATATATATCTCTGTATCTCTCTCTCTATATATCTATATCTCTGCATCTCTCTCTATATATATCTATATCTCTGTATCTCTCTCTATATATATCTATATCTCTGTAGCTCTCTCTCTATATACTGTTGCTATCTCTCTGTATCTTTCTCTATACAGTTGCTCTCTTTCTGTATCTCTCTCTCTATATATATCTATATCTCTGTATCTCTCTCTCTATATATCTATATCTCTGTATCTCTCTCTCTCTATATATATATATCTGTATCTTTCCCTCTATATATCTATATGTCTGTATCTCTCTCTCTATATATCTATATCTCTGTATCTCTCTCTATATATATATATCTCTGTATCTCTCTCTATACAGTTGCTCTCTTTCTGTATCTCTCTCTCTATATATATCTATATCTCTGTATCTCTCTCTATATATATCTATATCTCTGTATCTCTCCCTCTATATATATATATCTCTGTATCTCTCTCTCTATATATCTATATCTCTGTATCTCTCTCTATATATCTAATTCTCTGTATCTCGCTCTCTATATCTCTGCATCTCTCTCTCTATATATATCTATATCTCTGTATCTCTCTCTCTATATATATCTATATCTCTGTATCTCTCCCTCTATATATCTATATCTCTGTATCTCTCTCTATATATATCTATTTATCTGTATCTCTCTCTATATATATCTAATTCTCTGTATCTCTCTCTCTCTATATCTCAGTATCTCTCTCTCTATATATATACAGTATGTCTATCTCTCTGTATCTTTCTCTCTCTCTATATCTATATCTCTGTATCTCTCTCTCTATATATCTATATCTCTGTATATCTCTCTCTACATACAGTATATCTATCTCTCTGTATCTTTCTCTCTCTATATCTCTGTATCTCTCTATATATCTATATCTCTGTATATCTCTCTCTATATACAGTATATCTATTTCTCTGTATCTTTCTCTCTCTCTATATCTATATCTCTGTATCTCTCTCTATATATACAGTATATCTATCTCTCTGTATCTTTCTCTCTCTCTATATCTATATCTCTGTATCTCTCTCTCTATATACAGTATATCTCTCTCTCTGTATCTTTCTCTCTCTCTATATCTATCTCTCTGTATCTTTCTCTCTCTATATATCTATATCTCTGTATCTCTCTCTATATATACAGTATATATCTCTCTCTGTATCTTTCTCTCTCTATATATCTCTGTATCTCTCTCTATATATCTATATCTCTGTATCTCTCTCTATACAGTTGCTCTCTTTCTGTATCTCTCTCTCTATATATATCTATATCTCTGTATCTCTCCCTCTATATATCTATATCTCTGTATCTCTCTCTCTATATATATATTTATCTGTATCTCTCTCTCTCTATATATACAGTATATCTCTCTCTCTATATCTATCTCTCTGTATCTTTCTCTCTCTATATATCTATCTCTCTGTATCTTTCTCTCTCTATATCTATATCTCTGTATCTCTCTCTCTATATCTACAGTATATCTCTCTCTCTATATCTATCTCTCTGTATCTTTCTCTCTCTATATATCTATATCTCTGTATTGCTCTCTCTCTCTGTATCTTTCTCTTTCACTCTGGAACAGTGGTAGTGTTTGAATCTCCTTTTCTTTTCATCACCAAGTTTTTGTTTTATGTCACGCTGTCTCATGGAGAAAGTTTATCCAACTTTAACTATCTTTAATAACCTTATTTTTTCTGTCCTCTCCTCCTCCTCCTCCCCCCTCGATCTCTTCCTCCTCACTGAAGTGAAACACAACTTTCTGTCTGTCAATTGATATCATGCAGTGTTACAGAGAGGAGTCAGCCATTTCCTGATTACTCCTTTCATCAGAAGACAGATAACACAAACATTCTGTCGACAGCCCCTGTTGCCATGGCACTTTACTCTATTTCTCTTCCCCCTTCCCCTTTCTTTCTGGAACAAGAGCAATTTATTATCAAGCTCTTTCTTTGAAATATCCTCAGTGTTTTTTTTCTCTCTCTCTCTCTCTCTCTCTCTCTCTCTCTCTCTCTCTCTCTCTCTCTCTCTCTCTCTCTCTGTCTCTCTCTCTCTCTCTCTCTGTCTCTCTCTCTCTCTCTCTGTCTCTCTCTCTCTCTCTCTCTCTCTCTCTCTCTCTCTCTCTCTCTCTCTCTCTGTCTCTCTCTCTCTCTCTCTGTCTCTCTCTCTCTCTGTGTCTCTCTCTCTGTCTCTCTCTCTCTCTGTGTCTCTCTCTCTGTCTCTCTCTGTCTCTCTCTCTCTGTGTCTTTCTCTCTGTGTCTCTGTCTCGCTCTCTCTGTGTCTCTCTCTCTCTCTCTCTCTCTCTCTCTCTCTCACTCTCTCTCTCTCTCTCTCTCTCTCTCTCTCTCTCTCTCTCTCTCTCTCTCTCTCTCTCTCTCTAAAAAGAGATCAAACCATAGTTGTTGTACATCTCATACCATTACCTACATTATGTATGCATTAGGTTTGGGCAGTATCCAGGTTTTCTTCATACTCTCCTTCTCTCATCCCGGGATTTACGGTATTACCAGCTTAGTACACAATGGGGCACCAAAAAAAACTCACAAAAATGCCAGAATGCTAACAAAACTAGCACAAGTATAGTAAATTTCCAGGGAGGTTGCTAGCTAAACATACTAACCAGCGCAAATGAAAATAAACAAATTGTAATCCAACTCATGAAGTTATACATATATAGATAGGAGCTATCAAAGGTCATTTCTTTGGTGAGTTTGGATATTTACAAGCGAATGTGAATGAGAGACATTGTGCAAATGAACAACGTGTTGACACACGCTTGTCTGAAGGAAGAACAGTAGTGGCTCTGGAGCAGCATGTGTACACGCTGTGTCTGTGTGGAGTCTGGAGTCGTTAGGGCAACAGGCCTGCCTGCTCTGAGAAGATGGGGGAGGAGCAGACAGGTGAGAACAGAGAAGAAAAACGCCAGAAAATCAAGATAGAAGTGGCAGCTGAACAGATAACTCATTCAAAGTGGCTTTGACTTCTCAAACAAGGCAGAAAGCTTACACAATGTGTGACCGACCGGCTCGATTCGATCTTATGTACTGTAGCAAAATTTGAAATGGTGAGCTAGATGGTGACCCATCTCTTTAAGGATTCACAGCTGATGCCAAGTACTAAACAACCAAAGCTTTCAAGACTAAATGCTGGTTTATACTACGGGTGTATTTCGTAAATTCAATATGGCCTGCCAGAGTGCACTCTGGGCGTTTGGAAACTTAAAGTGTGCGTTCGTAAATTCAGACACTGGGTGTTCTGATGGAGGAGTAGGCTTGATCTGAATGTTCTGACCTCACAACGGCAGTCAAACACCCAAGCTAACTGGCTAAACATGGCTAGCTTGCTTGCTACTTCCAGACACAAATGACATTTTAGCCACCCTGGCAGAGCTGGTTAGGCTGTGTATGTTATTTAGGGCGTTGGTGACTGTTGCTACTGGCAACTATTTAGTTACGTTTTTTTTGTCCAACGTTTACTGACACCGGCCATACTCAACGGGAGTTGAGCGTTCGTAAATTAGTCCGTTATACGAATGCGCTCTGGCACACTGAGACGAGAGTGCTCTGAAATCGGAGTAGATAGCCAGAGCGAATTCACCAGCTACGTCTATCGACAGTGTTCGCAGTGACATCATGAACAGTCTATTGAAATGGTTACTTTGCACAAGGGAGTCTTTTGTTTAGACATGTAGTTAGCTAGCTAAACAACGAACCAAAATCCCAACCCATAACGTTACCACCCTGCATGAATCTGCAGGTAGCTAACCAACCAGGTTCAATGTTATCTAGCTAACGTTAGGCTATAGCTAGCAATGCAAATTCCTCTGAGATACTATTACAACACAGATCATACACATAACGTTAGCTAACGAGCCAGCCAGCTAACGTTAGCTAACAGTACGCTTTAACTTGAAATGAAAACGAATTTCTGACTAAATTTGAAATGTGTAATATCTGAAAATGTAGCTAGCTAGATTATTTTACCCGTATACATGAATGGACGCTCCTCCCTCTCTGTCACGATTGACTTTAGTTTGAAGATGTAATCCGAAGACAGGTGTTTAATACAACAACCTTCAGTGTGTTCTCTTTTTGACTCCCTCTGCATATTTACAATCAAACGCCAGAACTTTCTCCATCTCCTTAGTGATTATACTCTAATTCTACTGATTTCAAAACTTTGTCCTATAGAATTTTTAGAGCAACACTTTTGCAGTTCTACTGCGTGATATCTTTCAAAAAAGCTGCGTTATAAAGTATGGCCTACTCATACTGACCAGCTCATCTTATAGACAAAAACCTGCTACATGGCAGACCATTCCGAGCTCATCTCTCGGCATGTCCAGCCCACCCATTATCTCAGCCAATCATGGCTAGCGGCAAGGCTTCTTACTTTTTCCACGGCTAAACTAACTAGGCTCGTAATTTAACCATTTTAATAGTATTTACAGATGGCATACACGTTTGTTATTAAGGCACATGAAAGTTCACATGTTCCAGAAGGCATTTCTACCAAAAAAAAAAGCATTTTGATAAAAAAAAAAGTTTTACTTTCAAATGATTGACCTGTAAGAAAAATCTTGCTGTGTTTTGTAAACGCAAAAATGTAAAATGATTCTTATTGTAATTTCTGCTCGACATCAGACAAATTTTGTGCTTCAGTTGCGCTTCTCCACTCTGATGAGAATTCACAAACGGGCATTCTATCAGCAGACAGCACTCTGACTGATGTGGAGCTACTTTTCTCCTGTATTTTTCTCGTTGTAGCCAAGCCTACTTTTCTCTGGTAAAATGCAAGATTAACTTTAAAAGCAAAACATTAGGAAATGTAGCTGTCGACATTCTTTCTATGATAAACATTTGAAATTTGATGATCATCGTTCTTGCAAAAAAATAGCAGGATATTATGTATCCATTAATATATCCATTATCCACATTATGTATCCATTATGTATCCATTATGTATCCATTATGTATCCATTATGTATCCTTTATGTATTCATGTATTATAAAGGATTTCAGTTGGTCCATCAACGTTACATCATGATTTGCCACCATTTCATCCATCTTGGCTCAAAATGGCGCCCATGTCACGCCACAGTTTCCCCAACATGCTATGGTTTGTCATGCTTTCCTAATGTCACCAGTGTCTCACATTATTTTTCCTGAACTCTCTATCGTTGTGACTCATCACTTCACCTTTCACATTTTCACCATCTCACCCATTGACTTATAGAAATGCCAAGACATCGAGGGACAGCCGAAACACACAGACACACGGACACACACACACACACACACGGAGACACACACAGTCAAACGGCACCCCATTCCTCTATATAGTGCACTACTCTTGACCAGGGCCCTGATAGAGAATAAGGTGCCATTTGGGACACACAAAACTTTTCAAACAACTGTAAAGCTGCGACCCAAAAACATTCTGGCATTTGGGACTAAATGTAGGTCATCATCACCTGTGCACAGCCAGCCAGCCAGCCAGCCAGCCAGCCAGCCAGCCAGCCAGCCAGCCAGCCAGCCAGTCCCAGCCAGCCAGTCCCAGCCAGCCAGCCAGCCAGCCAGTCCCAGCCAGCCAGCCAGCCAGCCAGCCAGTCCCAGCCAGCCAGTCCCAGCCAGCCAGTCCCAGCCAGCCAGTCCCAGCCAGCCAGTCCCAGCCAGCCAGCCAGCCAGCCAGCCAGCCAGCCAGCCAGTCCCAGCCAGCCAGCCAGCCAGCCAGCCAGTCCCAGCCAGCCAGTCCCAGCCAGCCAGTCCCAGCCAGCCAGTCCCAGCCAGCCAGTCCCAGCCAGCCAGCCAGCCAGCCAGCCAGCCAGCCAGCCAGCCAGTCCCAGCCAGCCAGCCAGCCAGCCAGCCAGTCCCAGCCAGCCAGTCCCAGCCAGCCAGTCCCAGCCAGCCAGCCAGCCAGCCAGCCAGTCCCAGCCAGCCAGCCAGCCAGCCAGCCAGCCAGCCAGCCAGCCAGTCCCAGCCAGCCAGTCCCAGCCAGCCAGCCAGCCAGCCAGCCAGTCCCAGCCAGCCAGCCATTCCCAGCCAGCCAGTCCCAGCCAGCCAGCCAGCCAGCCAGTCCCAGCCAGCCAGCCAGCCAGTCCCAGCCAGCCAGCCAGTCAGTCCCAGCCAGCCAGCCAGTCCCAGCCAGCCAGTCCCAGCCAGCCAGCCAGTCCCAGCCAGCCAGTCCCAGCCAGCCAGTCAGTCAGCCAGTCAGCCAGTCAGCCAGTTAGCCAGTCAGCCAGCCAGCCAGTCCCAGCCAGCCAGTCCCAGCCAGCCAGTCAGTCAGTCAGCCAGTCAGCCAGTCAGCCAGTTAGCCAGTCAGCCAGCCAGCCAGTCCCAGCCCATTGCTGTTCCCCACTTAGGAACAAACTAAACTGGTTAGAACTTTAAACTCCCTTTTCATCTTTTTTTTTCTCTCTGTCATCTTTGTTTTTTTTGTTGCTTCATCCCATCTCCGACATTTTCTCTTCATTTATGTGTTCCGGAAGCAGTGGTTTAATCTCTCTATCTCTGTCTCTCGCTCACCCTCATCTTATGTGTTCTTTCACAGATGCAATTATTCTCTCTAGCCTTCCTTTCTCCCATTCAGTGATTTTCTCTCTTCAGTCTCTTCTCTTCCCTACCCTCTTACGTTCTATTTCTTTCTCTCTCTCCATCTCTCACTCCTTTCTCCTTCACTCCCTCTTTATCTTCTTCTCTCTCTCCTACTCTCTATCTTCTGTTTCAGAGGTCTGTAGCATTGAGATGGTTCGTCACAACGTCCTGGGCCTCTAGGTCCATCTTTGTCCCTCCTCCTCCTCCTCCTCCTCCTCCTCCCTCTTTCAATCCTTCTTCTTCACCTCCTGCCTTCCCTACCCCCTCTCCTTCCTTCCCTCCTCCATCTCTTCCTCCCTTCGGATGCACACTATCCATTCTCTGGTCACAGCGGAACACGGTCGTGAACGCGGTGCGATAGTTGCTGTTCATCCACCCGTAGAGCAGAGGGTTGGCGAACGTTGAGCACATGGCCACCACGTGGAACAGCGTGTACAGCAGTCTAAAATCCCTCATGTCCAAGACGGAGCTGTCGATATCCGTGGCCAATTGAAAAGCGTGGAACGGCAGCCAGCTGACCGCGAACACCACGACCATGGTCACCAGCATCTTGGTGGTTTTGCGTCGTCGGCGGTGGCGGTCGTTGCGGCCGGCGGGGGACATGTGGGAACGGAGCTTGGACCAGATACGAGCGTAGGCGAAAGAGATGATGGCTAGAGGGAGAACGTATTGGAGGAGGAGCATGGAGATTGAATAGACTGTCCCGTCTGTCGAGCTGCCCGGCCACTTCTCTGTACACACCTGGAGAAGAGGAGAGAGGGTTAGGGTGTGTGTGTGTGTGTGTGTGTGTTTGTGTGTGTGTGTGTGTTTGTGTGTGTCTGTGTGTGTGTATTTGTGTGTGTGTGTGTGTGTGTGTGTGTGTGTGTGTGTGTGTGTGTGTGTGTGTGTGTGTGTGTGTGTGTGTGTGTGTGTGTGTGTGTGTGTGTGTGTGTGTGTGTGTGTGTGTGTGTGAGTGTGTGCGAGACCTACCTGTATAAACTGTCCTGGAGCCAGATTGAAGGTACCATACTCTCTGAAGATAGCTAGTGGACTGGCCAGCACCGCACTCAGTACCCACGTGGCAGCAATCACCCCGAAACACACATCCTTTCTCATCCTGGTCTCCAGGTGGTACACTATACACCTGTCAATCAATCAATCAGCCAGTCAATCAATCAACCAATCAGTCAGCCAGCCAGTCAATCAGCCAGTCAATCAATCAATCCATCAGCCAGCCAGTCAATCAGCCAGCCAGTCAAACAATCAGCCAGACAATCAGTCAGCCAGTCAATCAGTCAGCGAGCCAATCAGTCAATCAGCCAGCCAATCAATCAGTCAGCCAGTCAATCAGACAGTCAATCAGTCAGCCAGCCAATCAATCAGTCAGCCAGTAAATCAGACAGTCAGTCAGCCAGCCAGACAGTCAATCAGCCAGCCAGACAAACAATCAGCCAGTCAATCAGTCAGCCAGTCAATCAGCCAGCCAGTCAAACAATCAGCCAGTCAATCAGTCAGCCAGCCAATCAATCAGTCAGCCAGCCAATCAATCAGCCAGTCAGCCAGTCAATCAGCCAGTCAATAAGACAGTCAATCAGTCAGCCAGTCAATCAGCCAGCCAGTCAATCAGCCAGCCAGTCAAACAATCAGCCAGTCAATCAATCAGTCAGTCAATCAGTCAGTCAGTCAGTCAGTCAATCAGTTAATCAGTCAGTCAATCAGTCAGTCAGTCAGTCAATCAATCAGTCAGTCAGTCAGTCAGCCAGCCAGTCAATCAGCCAGCCAGTCAATCAGACAGTCAATCAGTCAGCCAGCCAATCAATCAGCCAGCCAATCAATCAGCCAGCCAGCCAATCAATCAGCCAGCCAATCAATCAGCCAGTCAGTCAGTCAGTCAGTCAGTCAATCAGCCAGCCAGTCAATCAGCCAGTCAATCAGTCAGTTAGTCAGTCAATGAATGAATAAATTAATGAACCTTGATGAAGTCTCACCTGTGTCTATCGAGGGCTATGACGTTGAGCGTCACCGTGGATACGTGGACAGCCAATCCCTGTGCATAGGGAAGCAGGAAACAAAGCAGCTGGCCAAACTTCCACTCCCCGAGCAGAGTATAGACCAACGTGAAGGGGAGACACAATGTATTCACCAGGAGGTCAGCTAGAGAGAGAGAGGGGAAGGGTTGGAGACAGACAGACAGACAGACATACAGACAGACAAACAGACAGACAGACAGACAGACAGACAAACAGAGAGAGAGAGAGACAGAGAGAGAGAGAGAGAGACAGAGATAGATAGATAGATAGATAGATAGATAGATAGATAGATAGATAGATAGATAGATAGATAGATAGATAGAGAGATAGAGAGATAAGGAGATGCAGAGAGAGAGACAGAGAGAGACAGAGAGAGACAGAGAGAGAGAGAGAGAGAGAGATGTGAGAGAGAGAGACAGGTTAGCCAGCCAGTCAATCATTCAGTCTGACGGATTGATTTACAGGTAACCCTAAAAGGACTTGCCTAGTTAAATAAAGGTTAAATAAAATATACAAAAATAAAAATATGTTTCCATGTATAATTGTTTTTTTTTTTTGTAAATGTACAGTACCAGTCAAAAGTTTGGACTCATTCAAAGGTTTTTCTTTATTTTTTTAAAAACTATTTTTAGAATAATAGAGAAGACATTAAAACTATGAAATAACTCATATGGAATCATGTAGTAACCCTAAAAAGTGTTAAACAAATCTAAATATATTTGAGCCCTTTACACAGCCTGGAGGTGTGTTTTGGGTCATTGTCCTGTTGTAAAAAACACATGATAGACAAGAGGCATGCAAAGCTGTCAAACATTGAAGAATCCTCAAATATATAAAAATATATATTTAGATTTGTTTAAGACTTTTTTGGGGGTTACTACATGATTCCATATTGTGTTATTTCATAGTTTTGATGTCTTTACTATTATTCTACAATGTAGAAAATAAAGGGGGAAAAAAAAATATGTAAAAATTTGAAATTTAGTAGGTTTGTCTAAGCGTTTCACTGTACATATTACAATTCTTCGCTCAAACATATTGTTATTTTATGTAACACTGCATATACTGTACATTGCTTTGACAACAATTCTTAGCATAGACCAGAGGAGTGAGAAGTGAGAGAAATGAACAGTGACATAAGAGACAAGAGAGATGTGTTCGACACCTTTAACTAACCACGACAGAGACTGGGGGTTATAGACACAAGGTTAGCCTCAGCACATGACATGACAGTGACAGAAACAAGACGTGAAAAGTCATCTGATTTAAGGCCAATAGGCTTTTGGGTGAGGTCAAGGAGCCGACCATGCCACCTAGCCGGGTTGACAAGTGATGGATGGACATCGCCTATGCTGTCGGATCTGACGTCTGTATTTTGGCCTAAACTGGAGTGCGGCACTAAAACCGCAGGAGACTGACTGATATCATATGAGGTACACTGGTGAATTGAACCCCCTGGACAATTTCTACAAAAACACCTTTCATTGTTCTTTGGTACTGAACATGTTTAAACTTGTCTTCACAATTCAACACTCTTTGTTCTTTGGTACTGAACATCTGTCATCGGTTTCACCTGTCTTTGTGCTTGTCTCCACCCCCCTTCCAGGTGTCTCCACCTCACTCCAGGTGTCACCACCCCCCACCACGTGTCTCCACCCCCCTTCCAGGTGTCTCCACCCCCTCCAGGTGTCTCCACCCCCCTCCAGGTGTCCCCACTCCCCTCCAGGTGTCCCCACTCCCCTCCAGGAGTCTCCACCCCCCCTCCAGGTGTCTCCACCCCCCACCAGGAGTACCCATTTCCCCTCATTATCCCCTGTGTATTTATACCTGTGTTCTCTGTTTGTCTGTTGCCAGTTCATTTTGTTATGTCAAGCCTACCAGTGTTTTTCCCCTCTGCACCTGTCTTTCTCTAGTTCCTGCTTTCATGTTTTCCTGGTTTTGACAATTCTGTCTGCCCTGACACTGATCCTGAGCCTGCCCTGACCCTGAGCCTGCCCTG
>NC_143030.1:7377092-7392092 GCF_057628025.1 Oncorhynchus mykiss
TATAATCTCCACCTGGCACAGCCAGAAGAGGACTGGCCACCCCTCATAGCCTGGTTCCTCTCTAGGTTTCTTCCTAGGTTTTGGCCTTTCTAGGGAGTTTTTCCTAGCCACCGTGCTTCTACACCTGCATTGCTTGCTGTTTGGGGTTTTAGGCTGGGTTTCTGTACAGCACTTTGAGATATCAGCTGATGTACGAAGGGCTATATAAGTAAATTTGATTGAAATTTGATTGTAACAGACAGTCACTGTGGTTGGTTGGTAACATGTAGAGACAGTCACTGTATTTTTATTTATATTACCTTTATTTAACCAGGCAAGTCAGTTAGGAACAGTGGTTAACTGCCTGTTCAGGGGCAGAACGACAGATTTGTACCTTGTCAGCTCGGGGGTTTGAACTTGCTTCGGTTACAAGTCCAACACTCTAACCACTGGGATACGCTGCCGCCCCTACACTCTAACCACTGGGATACGCTGCCGCCCCTACACTCTAACCACTACACTCTAACCACTGGGATACGCTGCCGCTCCTACACTCTAACCACTACACTCTAACCACTGGGATACGCTGCCGCCCCTACACTCTAACCACTACACTCTAACCACTACACTCTAACCCCTACACTCTAACCACTACACTCTAACCACTGGGATACGCTGCTGCCCCTACACTCTAACCACTACACTCTAACCACTGGGATACGCTGCTGCCCCTACACTCTAACCACTACACTCTAACCACTGGGATACGCTGCCGCCCCTACACTCTAACCACTGGGATACGCTGCCGCCCCTACACTCTAACCACTACAGTCTAACCACTACACTCTAACCACTGGGATACGCTGCCGGCCCTACACTCTAACCAGTGGGATACGCTGCTGCCCCTACACTCTAACCACTACACTCTAACCACTGGGATACGCTGCCGCCCCTACACTCTAACCAGTGGGATACGCTGCTGCCCCTACACTCTAACCACTACACTCTAACCACTGGGATACGCTGCTGCCCCTACACTCTAACCACTACACTCTAACCACTACACTCTAACCACTGGGAAACGCTGCCGCCCCTACACTCTAACCACTACACTCTAACCAGTGGGATACGCTGCCGCCCCTACACTCTAACCACTACACTCTAACCACTGGGATACACTGCCGGCCCTACACTCTAACCACTACACTCTAACCACTACACTCTAACCACTACACTCTAACCACTACACTCTAACCACTACACTCTAACCACTGGGATACGCTGCCGCCCCTACACTCTAACCACTGGGATGCGCTGCCGCCCCTACACTCTAACCAGTGGGATAAGCTGCCGCCCCTACACTCTAACCACTACACTCTAACCACTACACTCTAACCACTACACTCTAACCACTGGGATACGCTGCCGCCCCTACACTCTAACCACTACACTCTAACCACTACACTCTAACCACTACACTCTAACCACTGGGATGCGCTGCCGCCCCTACACTCTAACCACTACACTCTAACCACTACACTCTAACCCCTACACTCTAACCACTACACTCTAACCACTACACTCTAACCACTACACTCTAACCACTGGGATGCGCTGCCGCCCCTACACTCTAACCACTACACTCTAACCACTACACTCTAACCACTACACTCTAACCCCTACACTCTAACCACTGGGATACGCTGCCGCCCCTACACTCTAACCACTGGGATACGCTGCCGCTCCTACACTCTAACCACTACACTCTAACCACTACACTCTAACCACTGGGATACGCTGCCGCCCCTACACTCTAACCACTGGGATACGCTGCCGCCACTACACTCTAACCACTACACTCTAACCACTGGGATACGCTGCCGGCCCTACACTCTAACCACTAGGATACGCTGCCGCCCCTACACTCTAACCACTGGGATACGCTGCCGCCCCTACACTCTAACCACTACACTCTAACCACTACACTCTAACCACTACACTCTAACCACTGGGATACGCTGCCGCCCCTACACTCTAACCACTACACTCTAACCACTACACTCTAACCACTACACTCTAACCACTGGGATACGCTGCCGGCCCTACACTCTAACCACTACACTCTAACCACTACACTCTAACCACTACACTCTAACCACTGGGATGCGCTGCCGGCCCTACACTCTAACCACTACACTCTAACCACTACACTCTAACCCCTACACTCTAACCACTACACTCTAACCACTGGGATACGCTGCCGCCCCTACACTCTAACCACTAGGATACGCTGCCGCCCCTACACTCTAACCACTAGGCTACCCTGCCCCCCCTACACTCTAACCACTGGGATACGCTGCCGCCCCTACACTCTAACCACTACACTCTAACCACTGGGATACGCTGCCGCCCCTACACTCTAACCACTACACTCTAACCACTGGGATACACTGCCGCCCCTACACTCTAACCACTGGGATACGCTGCTGCCCCTACACTCTAACCACTACACTCTAACCACTGGGATACGCTGCCGCCCCTACACTCTAACCACTAGGATACGCTGCCGCCCCTACACTCTAACCACTGGGATACGCTGCCGCCCCTACACTCTAACCACTACACTCTAACCACTGGGATACGCTGCTGCCCCTACACTCTAACCACTACACTCTAACCACTGGGATACGCTGCCGCCCCTACACTCTAACCACTGGGATACGCTGCCGCCCCTACACTCTAACCACTACACTCTAACCACTGGGATTTATTTATTTTTATTTTACCTTTATTTAACCAGGTAGGCAAGTTGAGAACAAGTTCTCATTTACAATTGCGACCTGGCCAAGATAAAGCAAAGCAGTTCGACAGATACAACAACACAGAGTTACACATGGAGTAAAACAAACATACAGTCAATAATAAAGTATAAACAAGTCTATATACAATGTGAGCAAATGAGGTGAGAAGGGAGGTAAAGGCAAAAAAAGGCCTTGGTGGCAAGGTAAATACAATATAGCAAGTAAAACACTGGAATGGTAGTTTTGCAATGGAAGAATGTGCAAAGTAGAAATAAAAATAATGGGGTGCAAAGGAGCAAAATAAATAAATAAATTAAATACAGTTGGGAAAGAGGTAGTTGATAGGGCTAAATTATATGTGGGCTATGTACAGGTGCAGTAATCTGTGAGCTGCTCTGACAGTTGGTGCTTAAAGCTAGTGAGGGAGATAAGTGTTTCCAGTTTCAGAGATTTTTGTAGTTCGTTCCAGTCATTGGCAGCAGAGAACTGGAAAGAGAGGCGGCCAAAGAAAGAATTGGTTTTGGGGGTGACTAGAGAGATATACCTGCTGGAGCGTGTGCTACAGGTGGGAGATGCTATGGTGACCAGCGAGCTGAGATAAGGGGGGACTTTACCTAGCAGGGTCTTGTAGATGACATGGAGCCAGTGGGTTTGGCGACGAGTATGAAGCGAGGGCCAGCCAACGAGAGCGTACAGGTCGCAATGGTGGGTAGTGTATGGGGCTTTGGTGACAAAACGGATTGCACTGTGATAGACTGCATCCAGTTTGTTGAGTAGGGTATTGGAGGCTATTTTGTAAATTACATCGCCAAAGTCGAGGATTGGTAGGATGGTCAGTTTTACAAGGGTATGTTTGGCAGCATGAGTGAAGGATGCTTTGTTGCGAAATAGGAAGCCAATTCTAGATTTAACTTTGGATTGGAGATGTTTGATATGGGTCTGGAAAGAGAGTTTACAGTCTAACCAGACACCTAAGTATTTGTAGTTGTCCACGTATTCTAAGTCAGAGCCGTCCAGAGTAGTGATGTTGGACAGGCGGGTAGGTGCAGGTAGTGATCGGTTGAAGAGCATGCATTTAGTTTTACTTGTATTTAAGAGCAGTTGGAGGCCACGGAAGGAGAGTTGTATGGCATTGAAGCTTGCCTGGAGGGTTGTTAACACAGTGTCCAAAGAAGGGCCGGAAGTATACAGAATGGTGTCGTCTGCGTAGAGGTGGATCAGAGACTCACCAGCAGCAAGAGCGACCTCATTGATGTATACAGAGAAGAGAGTCGGTCCAAGAATTGAACCCTGTGGCACCCCCATAGAGACTGCCAGAGGTCCGGACAACAGACCCTCAGATTTGACACACTGAACTCTATCAGAGAAGTAGTTGGTGAACCAGGCGAGGCAATCATTTGAGAAACCAAGGCTGTTGAGTCTGCCGATGAGGATGTGGTGATTGACAGAGTCGAAAGCCTTGGCCAGATCAATGAATACGGCTGCACAGTAATGTTTCTTATCGATGGCGGTTAAGATATCGTTTAGGACCTTGAGCGTGGCTGAGGTGCACCCATGACCAGCTCTGAAACCAGATTGCATAGCAGAGAAGGTATGGTGAGATTCAAAATGGTCGGTAATCTGTTTGTTGACTTGGCTTTCGAAGACCTTAGAAAGGCATGGTAGGATAGATATAGGTCTGTAGCAGTTTGGGTCAAGAGTGTCCCCCCCTTTGAAGAGGGGGATGACCGCAGCTGCTTTCCAATCTTTGGGAATCTCAGACGACACGAAAGAGAGGTTGAACAGGCTAGTAATAGGGGTGGCAACAATTTCGGCAGATAATTTTAGAAAGAAAGGGTCCAGATTGTCTAGCCCGGCTGATTTGTAGGGGTCCAGATTTTGCAGCTCTTTCAGAACATCAGCTGAATGGATTTGGGAGAAGGAGAAATGGGGAAGGCTTGGGCGAGTTGCTGTTGGGGGTGCAGTGCTGTTGACAGGGGTAGGAGTAGCCAGGTGGAAAGCATGGCCAGCAGTAGAAAAATGCTTATTGAAATTTTCAATTATGGTGGATTTATCAGTGGTGACAGTGTTTCCTATCTTCAGTGCAGTGGGCAGCTGGGAGGAGGTGTTCTTATTCTCCATGGACTTTACAGTGTCCCAGAACTTTTTTGAGTTAGTGTTGCAAGAAGCAAATTTCTGCTTGAAAAAGCTAGCCTTGGCTTTTCTAACTGCCTGTGTATAATGGTTTCTAGCTTCCCTGAAAAGCTGCATATCACGGGGGCTGTTCGATGCTAATGCAGAACGCCATAGGACGTTTTTGTGTTGATTAAGGGCAGTCAGGTCTGGGGAGAACCAAGGGCTATATCTGTTCCTGGTTCTAAATTTCTTGAATGGGGCATGTTTATTTAAGATGGTTAGGAAGGCATTTTTAAAAAATATCCAGGCATCCTCTACTGACGGGATGAGGTCAATATCCTTCCAGGATACCCCGGCCAGGTCGATTAGAAAGGCCTGCTCGCTGAAGTGTTTCAGGGAGCGTTTTACAGTGATGAGAGGAGGTCGTTTGACCGCTGACCCATTACGGATGCAGGCAATGAGGCAGTGATCGCTGAGATCTTGGTTGAAGACAGCAGAGGTGTATTTAGAGGGGAAGTTGGTTAGGATGATATCTATGAGGGTGCCCGTGTTTAAGGCTTTGGGGAGGTACCTGGTAGGTTCATTGATAATTTGTGTGAGATTGAGGGCATCAAGTTTAGATTGTAGGATGGCTGGGGTGTTAAGCATGTTCCAGTTTAGGTCGCCTAGCAGCACGAGCTCTGAAGATAGATGGGGGGCAATCAGTTCACATATGGTGTCCAGAGCACAGCTGGGGGCAGAGGGTGGTCTATAGCAGGCAGCAACGGTGAGAGATTTGTTTTTAGAAAGGTGGATTTTTAAAAGTAGAAGTTCAAATTGTTTGGGTACAGACCTGGATAGTAGGACAGAACTCTGCAGGCTATCTTTGCAGTAAATTGCAACACCGCCCCCTTTGGCAGTTCTATCTTGTCTGAAAATGTTGTAGTTTGGAATTAAAATGTCTGAATTTTTGGTGGTCTTCCTAAGCCAGGATTCAGACACAGCTAGAACATCCGGGTTGGCAGAGTGTGCTAAAGCAGTGAATAGAACAAACTTAGGGAGGAGGCTTCTAATGTTAACATGCATGAAACCAAGGCTATTACGGTTACAGAAGTCGTCAAAAGAGAGCGCCTGGGGAATAGGAGTGGAGCTAGGCACTGCAGGGCCTGGATTCACCTCTACATCGCCAGAGGAACATAGGAGGAGTAGAATAAGGGTGCGACTAAAAGCAATAAGAATTGGTCGTCTAGAACGTCTGGAACAGAGAGTAAAAGGAGGTTTCTGGGGGCGATAAAATAGCATCAAGGTATAATGTACAGACAAAGGTAAGGTAGGATGTGAATACAGTGGAGGTAAACCTAGGTATTGAGTGATGAAGAGAGAGATATTGTCTCTAGAAACATCATTGAAACCAGGAGATGTCATTGCATGTGTGGGTGGTGGAACTAATAGGTTGGATAAGGTATAGTGAGCAGGACTAGAGGCTCTACAGTGAAATAAGCCAATAAACACTAACCAGAACAGCAATGGACAAGACATATTGACATTAAGGAGAGGCATGCTTAGTCGAGTGATCAAAAGGGTCCAGTGAGTGGAGAGGTTGGTTTAGGGTCACGGCGATTTAGACAGCTAGCCAAGCCAACCGGTAGCAAGCTAGCATAGGATGGAGTCTGTTGTTAGCCACCTCTTGCGTTCGGTCAGTAGATTAGTGGGGTTCCGTGTGGTAGAGGGGATTAATCCAAATCACACAACAACAAAAATAAGAACAATAGATATAGTTATAGAGGCCCGAGAAGAAAACATAATAATTCAAATAAATAAATTGTCCGATTGTCTATTCAGATAGCAGCCGGAAAGACAGCTAACGGTTAGCGGGCCGCAGATGGGCGTTCCGGTAACGTCGCGACAGAGGAGCCAGCCGGATCTCCTTCAGGTAGATAACGTCGGCAGTCCGGTTGTGAAGGCCCGGTGGGGCTCCGCGTAGGCAGTGAAACGGGTCCGGATAGGTGACTGCAGCCCAGGAGTGAATGATGGAACTCAGGCGTGATTGACGGAGCTGGCTAGCACCGGAACAATCGATGTTTGCTCCGGAATCGACGAAAGCCGACTGTCACACGGATAGCAGCTAGCTAGCTGTGAGATCCGGGTATGAATGTCCAGAGAGCAGTTGAAATCCAGGGACATGGAGAGAAAAATTGGTCCGGTATGTTCCGTTCCGAGCCGCGCTGCGCCGTACAAAACTGGCGATAGATTTTCGATAGATTTTCGAACTAAAGGACAGCCGATGACCACAAACCGTGGTTAGATTCTGATTAGCTTCTGGGCTAGCTCCTGGCTAGCTTCTGGCTAGCTTCTGGCCAGCCTCCTGGAGTTTCTGGCTAGCTTCCTGAAGGATTGCAGATCTGAAGTAAATAATACTTTTTTATAAATATAAATTGGTGAGGCTGGTTGCAGGAGAGTGTTTAGAAGATGAGTTGATGGAAAATAAAAATAAAATGTATGTGAAAAAAGTTGTAAATATATATATATACAGGACACGACAAGACGAGGACAAAAGACGTCTGAACTGCTATGCGATCTTGGAAAGTTATTAAGGGATACGCTGCCGCCCCTACACTCTAACCACTGGGATACACTGCCGCCCCTACACTCTAACCACTGGGATACGCTGCCGGCCCTACACTCTAACCACTGGGATACGCTGCCGCCCCTACACTCTAACCACTGGGATACGCTGCCACTACACTCTAACCACTACACTCTAACCCCTACACTCTAACCACTGGGATACGCTGCCGCCCCTACACTCTAACCACTACACTCTAACCACTGGGATACGCTGCCGGCCCTACACTCTAACCACTGGGATACGCTGCCGCCCCTACACTCTAACCACTGGGATACGCTGCCGCCCCTACACTCTAACCACTACACTCTAACCACTGGGATACACTGCCGCCCCTACACTCTAACCACTACACTCTAACCACTACACTCTAACCACTGGGATACGCTGCCGCCCCTACACTCTAACCACTACACTCTAACCACTGGGATACACTGCCGCCCCTACACTCTAACCACTACACTCTAACCACTGGGATACGCTGCCGCCCCTACACTCTAACCACTGGGATACGCTGCCGCCACTACACTCTAACCACTACACTCTAACCACTGGGATACGCTGCCGGCCCTACACTCTAACCACTAGGATACGCTGCCGCCACTACACTCTGACCACTGGGATACGCTGCCGCCCCTACACTCTAACCACTACACTCTAACCACTGGGATACGCTGCCGCCCCTACACTCTAACCACTACACTCTAACCACTGGGATACGCTGCCGCCACTACACTCTAACCACTGGGATACGCTGCCGCCCCTACACTCTAACCACTATACTCTAACCACTACACTCTAACCACTGGGATACGCTGCCGCCCCTACACTCTAACCACTACACTCTAACCACTGGGATACGCTGCCGCCCCTACACTCTAACCACTACACTCTAACCACTGGGATACGCTGCCGCCACTACACTCTAACCACTGGGATACGCTGCCGCCCCTACACTCTAACCACTACACTCTAACCACTACACTCTAACCACTGGGATACGCTGCCGGCCCTACACTCTAACCACTGGGATACACTGCCGCCCCTACACTCTAACCACTACACTCTAACCACTGGGATACGCTGCCGCCACTACACTCTAACCACTGGGATACGCTGCCGCCCCTACACTCTAACCACTACACTCTAACCACTGGGATACGCTGCCGGCCCTACACTCTAACCACTGGGATACGCTGCCGCCACTACACTCTAACCACTAGGATACGCTGCCGCCCCTACACTCTAACCACTACACTCTAACCACTGGGATACACTGCCGCCCCTACACTCTAACCACTACACTCTAACCACTGGGATACGCTGCCGCCCCATTGGTGGATGGTGACATGTGGTAACAGAATACTGCTGGAGGCAACTTGCTGAGTGAATTTGTGCGTTCAAGTGTGTGCTTTCACTTAAAGACTAGGAAACACACACGCACACGCACACACACACACACACACACATACACACACACACACACACACACAGTGTGTGTAAGAGCGCCTGAAGCTAAGCGGTGAACTGTATCAGAGGTCAAATCTTATTTTATTTGTCACATGCTTGGTAAACAACAGGTGTAGACTAACAGTGAAATGCTCACTTATGGGGAGGGGTACCAGTACCTTGCCCGAAGGGAAGAGCTGAACCTCTTTCCTGAGAAACAGAGATGAGAGGGAGAGGAAGAGAAAAAAAATAATAGGTGTGAACTCAGCTAGCACATTTTTTACCTTGGAAGTTTTGGGAACGTACGTTTTTGGTTTCCCATTGGTTCTGGGAATGAAGCCATACGTTTCCTGACCGGTGAAAAGGAACGTTTTTTAAAATGTTCTGAGAACGGAAGTGAAACAAATGTAGAAATCACACCGCTATCTGCTGCTTGATAAATTTTTTTAAAAGTTTGCTTAATTTCAGTTTGACAAAACAAGCATAGTGTATAGTGTAGAGAATCATTGTACCGTCCAAACTGCTGTGGACTATATTTTCAATAACACCCCCCCAAAAAAAACGAAGCTGGTGTACAAAACTGAAAGTATAAGACGCAAAAAATAAACTTAACGTGTGGTAACATGTAGAGACAGTCACTGTGGCTGGGTGGTAACATGTAGAGACAGTCACTGTGGCTGGGTGGTAACATGTAGAGACAGTCACTGTGGCTGGGTGGTAACATGTAGAGACAGTCACTGTGGATGGGTGGTAACATATAGAGACAGTCACTGTGGCTGGGTGGTAACATGTAGAGACAGTCACTGTGGCTGGGTGGTAACATGTAGAGACAGTCACTGTGGCTGGGTGGTAACATGTAGAGACAGTCACTGTGGCTGGGTGGTAACATGTAGAGACAGTCACTGTGGCTGGGTGGTAACATGTAGAGACAGTCACTGTGGCTGGGTGGTAACATGTAGAGACAGTCACTGTGGCTGGGTGGTAACATGTAGAGACAGTCACTGTGTCTGGGTGGTAACATGTAGAGACAGTCACTGTGGCTGGGTGGTAACATGTAGAGACAGTCACTGTGGCTGGGTGGTAACATGTAGAGACAGTCACTGTGGCTGGGTGGTAACATGTAGAGACAGTCACTGTGGCTGGGTGGTAACATGTAGAGACAGTCACTGTGGCTGGGTGGTAACATGTAGAGACAGTCACTGTGGCTGGGTGGTAACATGTAGAGACAGTCACTGTGGCTGGGTGGTAACATGTAGAGACAGTCACTGTGGCTGGGTGGTAACATATAGAGACAGTCACTGTGGCTGGGTGGTAACATGTAGAGACAGTCACTGTGGCTGGGTGGTAACATGTAGAGACAGTCACTGTGGCTGGGTGGTAACATGTAGAGACAGTCACTGTGGCTGGGTGGTAACATGTAGAGACAGTCACTGTGGCTGGGTGGTAACATGTAGAGACAGTCACTGTGGCTGGGTGGTAACATGTAGAGACAGTCACTGTGGCTGGGTGGTAACATGTAGAGACAGTCACTGTGTCTGGGTGGTAACATGTAGAGACAGTCACTGTGGCTGGGTGGTAACATGTAGAGACAGTCACTGTGGCTGGGTGGTAACATGTAGAGACAGTCACTGTGGCTGGGTGGTAACATGTAGAGACAGTCACTGTGGCTGGGTGGTAACATGTAGAGACAGTCACTGTGGCTGGGTGGTAACATGTAGAGACAGTCACTGTGGCTGGGTGGTAACATGTAGAGACAGTCACTGTGGCTGGGTGGTAACATGTAGAGACAGTCACTGTGGCTGGGTGGTAACATATAGAGACAGTCACTGTGGCTGGGTGGTAACATGTAGAGACAGTCACTGTGGCTGGGTGGTAACATGTAGAGACAGTCACTGTGGCTGGGTGGTAACATGTAGAGACAGTCACTGTGGCTGGGTGGTAACATGTAGAGACAGTCACTGTGGCTGGGTGGTAACATGTAGAGACAGTCACTGTGGCTGGGTGGTAACATGTAGAGACAGTCACTGTGGATGGGTGGTAACATATAGAGACAGTCACTGTGGCTGGGTGGTAACATGTAGAGACAGTCACTGTGGCTGGGTGGTAACATGTAGAGACAGTCACTGTGGCTGGGTGGTAACATGTAGAGACAGTCACTGTGGCTGGGTGGTAACATGTAGAGACAGTCACTGTGGCTGGGTGGTAACATGTAGAGACAGTCACTGTGGCTGGGTGGTAACATGTAGAGACATTCACTGTGGCTGGGTGGTAACATGTAGAGACAGTCACTGTGTCTGGGTGGTAACATGTAGAGACAGTCACTGTGGCTGGGTGGTAACATGTAGAGACAGTCACTGTGGCTGGGTGGTAACATGTAGAGACAGTCACTGTGGCTGGGTGGTAACATGTAGAGACAGTCACTGTGGCTGGGTGGTAACATGTAGAGACAGTCACTGTGGCTGGGTGGTAACATGTAGAGACAGTCACTGTGGCTGGGTGGTAACATGTAGAGACAGTCACTGTGGCTGGGTGGTAACATGTAGAGACAGTCACTGTGGCTGGGTGGTAACATATAGAGACAGTCACTGTGGCTGGGTGGTAACATGTAGAGACAGTCACTGTGGCTGGGTGGTAACATGTAGAGACAGTCACTGTGGCTGGGTGGTAACATGTAGAGACAGTCACTGTGGCTGGGTGGTAACATGTAGAGACAGTCACTGTGGCTGGGTGGTAACATGTAGAGACAGTCACTGTGGCTGGGTGGTAACATGTAGAGACAGTCACTGTGGCTGGGTGGTAACATGTAGAGACAGTCACTGTGTCTGGGTGGTAACATGTAGAGACAGTCACTGTGGCTGGGTGGTAACATGTAGAGACAGTCACTGTGGCTGGGTGGTAACATGTAGAGACAGTCACTGTGGCTGGGTGGTAACATGTAGAGACAGTCACTGTGGCTGGGTGGTAACATGTAGAGACAGTCACTGTGGCTGGGTGGTAACATGTAGAGACAGTCACTGTGGCTGGGTGGTAACATGTAGAGACAGTCACTGTGGCTGGGTGGTAACATGTAGAGACAGTCACTGTGGCTGGGTGGTAACATATAGAGACAGTCACTGTGGCTGGGTGGTAACATGTAGAGACAGTCACTGTGGCTGGGTGGTAACATGTAGAGACAGTCACTGTGGCTGGGTGGTAACATGTAGAGACAGTCACTGTGGCTGGGTGGTAACATGTAGAGACAGTCACTGTGGCTGGGTGGTAACATGTAGAGACAGTCACTGTGGCTGGGTGGTAACATGTAGAGACAGTCACTGTGGCTGGGTGGTAACATGTAGAGACAGTCACTGTGGCTGGGTGGTAACATGTAGAGACAGTCACTGTGGCTGGGTGGTAACATGTAGAGACAGTCACTGTGGTTGGGTGGTAATATGTAGAGACAGTCACTGTGGTTGGGTGGTAACATGTAGAGACAGTCACTGTGTCTGGGTGGTAACATGTAGAGACAGTCACTGTGTCTGGGTGGTAACATGTAGAGACAGTCACTGTGGTTGGGTGGTAACATGTAGAGACAGTCACTGTGTCTGGGTGGTAACATGTAGAGACAGTCACTGTGGTTGGGTGGTAACATGTAGAGACAGTCACTGTGTCTGGGTGGTAACATGTAGAGACAGTCACTGTGGTTGGGTGGTAATATGTAGAGACAGTCACTGTGGTTGGGTGGTAACATGTAGAGACAGTCACTGTGTCTGGGTGGTAACATGTAGAGACAGTCACTGTGTCTGGGTGGTAACATGTAGAGACAGTCACTGTGTCTGGGTGGTAACAGAGACAGTCACTGTGGCTGGGTGGTAACATGTAGAGACAGTCACTGTGTCTGGGTGGTAACATGTAGAGACAGTCACTGTGTCTGGGTGGTAACATGTAGAGACAGTCACTGTGTCTGGGTGGTAACATGTAGAGACAGTCACTGTGTCTGGGTGGTAACATGTAGAGACAGTCACTGTGTCTGGGTGGTAACATGTAGAGACAGTCACTGTGTCTGGGTGGTAACATGTAGAGACAGTCACTGTGGTTGGGTGGTAACAGAGACAGTCACTGTGGCTGGGTGGTAACATGTAGAGACAGTCATTGTGGTTGGGTGGTAACAGAGACAGTCACTGTGGCTGGGTGGTAACATGTAGAGACAGTCACTGTGGTTGGGTGGTAACAGAGACAGTCACTGTGGCGGGGTGGTAACAGAGACAGTCACTGTGGTTGGGTGGTAACAGACAGTCACTGTGGCTGGGTGGTAACAGAGACAGTCACTGTGGTTGGGTGGTAACAGAGACAGTCACTGTGGCGGGGTGGTAACAGAGACAGTCACTGTGGTTGGGTGGTAACAGACAGTCACTTTGGCTGGGTGGTAACAGAGACAGTCACTGTGGTTGGGTGGTAACAGAGACAGTCATTGTGGCTGGGTGGTAACAGAGACAGTCACTGTGGTTGGGTGGTAACAGAGACAGTCACTGTGGTTGGGTGGTAACAGACAGTCACTGTGGTTGGGTGGTAACAGAGACAGTCACTGTGGCGGGGTGGTAACAGAGACAGTCACTGTGGTTGGGTGGTAACAGACAGTCACTTTGGCTGGGTGGTAACAGAGACAGTCACTGTGGTTGGGTGGTAACAGAGACAGTCATTGTGGCTGGGTGGTAACAGAGACAGTCACTGTGGCTGGGTGGTAACAGAGACAGTCACTGTGGCGGGGTGGTAACAGAGACAGTCACTGTGGCTGGGTGGTAACAGAGACAGTCACTGTGGTTGGGTGGTAACAGAGACAGTCATTGTGGCTGGGTGGTAACAGAGACAGTCACTGTGGCTGGGTGGTAACAGACAGTCACTGTGGCTGGGTGGTAACAGACAGTCACTGTGGCAGAGACAGTCACTGTGGTTGGGTGGTAACAGACAGTCACTGTGGCTGGATGGTAACAGACAGTCACTGTGGCAGAGACAGTCACTGTGGCTGGGTGGTAACAGACAGTCACTGTGGCTGGGTGGTAACATGTAGAGACAGTCACTGTGGCTGGGTGGTAACACACAGTCACTGTGGTTGGGTGGTAACAGACAGTCACTGTGGCTGGGTGGTAACATGTAGAGACAGTCACTGTGGCTGGGTGGTAACATGTAGAGACAGTCACTGTGGCTGGGTGGTAACATGTAGAGACAGTCACTGTGTCTGGGTGGTAACATGTAGAGACAGTCACTGTGTCTGGGTGGTAAACATGTAGAGACAGTCACTGTGGCTGGGTGGTAACATGTAGAGACAGTCACTGTGGCTGGGTGGTAACATGTAGAGACAGTCACTGTGTCTGGGTGGTAAACATGTAGAGACAGTCACTGTGGCTGGGTGGTAACATGTAGAGACAGTCACTGTGGCTGGGTGGTAACATGTAGAGACAGTCACTGTGGCTGGGTGGTAACATGTAGAGACAGTCACTGTGGCTGGGTGGTAACATGTAGAGACAGTCACTGTGGCTGGGTGGTAACATGTAGAGACAGTCACTGTGTCTGGGTGGTAACATGTAGAGACAGTCACTGTGGCTGGGTGGTAAACATGTAGAGACAGTCACTGTGGCTGGGTGGTAACATGTAGAGACAGTCACTGTGGCTGGGTGGTAACATGTAGAGACAGTCACTGTGTCTGGGTGGTAACATGTAGAGACAGTCACTGTGTCTGGGTGGTAAACATGTAGAGACAGTCACTGTGGCTGGGTGGTAACATGTAGAGACAGTCACTGTGGCTGGGTGGAAACATGTAGAGACAGTCACTGTGGCTGGGTGGTAAACATGTAGAGACAGTCACTGTGGCTGGGTGGTAACATGTAGAGACAGTCACTGTGGCTGGGTGGTAACATGTAGAGACAGTCACTGTGCTTCACAGTAGGTATGGTGTTCTTTGGATGCAACTCAGCATTCTTTGTCCTCCAAACACGACGAGTTGAGTTTTTACCAAAAAGTTATATTTTGGTTTCATCTGACCATATGACATTCTCCCAATCTTCTTCTGGATCATCC
>NC_143030.1:7397092-7399592 GCF_057628025.1 Oncorhynchus mykiss
ACATTATTGGGTTACTACATTATTGGGTTACTACATTATTGGGTTACTACATTATGGGGTTACTACGTTATTGGGTTACTACATTATTGGGTTACTACATTATTGGGTTACTACATTATTGGGTTACTACATTATGGGGTTACTACATTATGGGGTTACTACATTATGGGGTTACTACATTATGGGGTTACTACGTTATTGGGTTACTACATTATTGGGTTACTACATTATTGGGTTACTACATTATTGGGTTACTACATTTTGGGTTACTACATTATGGGGTTACTACATTATTGGGTTACTACATTATTGGGTTACTACATTATTGGGTTACTACATTATGGGGTTACTACGTTATTGGGTTACTACATCATTGGGTTACTACATTATTGGGTTACTACATTATTGGGTTACTACATTATGGGGTTACTACATTATTGGGTTACTACATTATGGGGTTACTACATTATTGGGTTACTACATTATTGGGTTACTACATTATGGGGTTACTACATTATGGGGTTACTACATTATTGGGTTACTACATTATTGGGTTACTACATTATTGGGTTACTACATTATGGGGTTACTACATTATGGGGTTACTACATTATTGGGTTACTACATTATTGGGTTACCACAACATTATTGGGTTACTACATTATTGGTTTACTACATTATTGGGTTACAACATTGTTGTGTTACTACATTATTGGGTTACTACATTATTGGGTTACTACATTATTGGGTGACTACATTATTGGGTTACTACAACATTATTGGGTTACTACATTATTGGGTTACTACATTATTGGGTTACTACATTATTGGGTTACTACATTATTGGGTTACTACAACATTATTGGGTTACTACATTATTGGGTTACTACGTTATGGGGTTACTACTACATTATTGGGTGACTACATTATTGGGTTACCACAACATTATTGGGTTACTACATTATTGGGTTACTACATTATTGGGTTACTACATTATTGGGTTACTACAACATTATTGGGTTACTACATTATTGGGTTACTACATTATTGGGTTACTACATTATGGGGTTACTACAACATTATTGGGTTACTACATTATTGGGTTACTACATTATTGGGTTACTACATTATTGGGTTACTACATTATGGGGTTACTACATTATGGGGTTACTACAACATTATTGGGTTACTACATTATTGGGTTACTACAACATTATTGGGTTACTACATTATTGGGTTACTACATTATTGGGTTACTACATTATTGGGTTACTACATTATTGGGTTACTACATTATGGTGTTACTACATTATTGGGTTACTACATTATTGGGTTACTACATTTTTGGGTTACTACATTATTGGGTTACTACATTATTGGGTTACTACATTAGTGGGTTACTACATTATTGGGTTACTACATTATGGGGTTACTACATTATTGGGTTACTACATTATTGGGTTACTACATTATTGGGTTACTACATTATTGGGTTACTACATTATTGGGTTACTACTACATTATTGGGTTACTACATTATTGGGTTACTACATTATGGGGTTACTACTACATTATTGGGTGACTACATTATTGGGTTACTACATTATTCCATATGTGTTAATTTTCTAGTTTTGATGTCTTCACTATTATTCTACAATGTAGAAAATAGTAAAAATAAAGAAAAACCCTTGAATGAGTAGGTGTGTCCAAACGTTCGAGTGGTGGAGTAATATATATCTAATATATATCTAATATATACTAATATATACTAATATATATCTAATATATATCTAATATATATCTAATATATATCTAATATATATCTAACATATACTAATATATATCTAATATATATCTAATATATATCTAATATATATCTAACATATACTAATATATATCTAATATATATCTAATATATATCTAATATATATCTAATATATACTAATATATACTAATATATATCTAATATATATCTAATATATATCTAATATATATCTAATATATATCTAATATATACTAATATATATCTAATATTTACTAATATATATCTAATATATACTAATATATATCTAATATATACTAATATATATCTAATATATACTAATATATACTAATATATATCTAATATATATACTAATATATATCTAATATATACTAATATATACTAATATATACTAATATATATCTAATATATATCTAATATATACTAATATATACTAATATATACTAATATATATCTAATATATATCTAATATATATCTAATATATACTAATATATACTAATATATATCTAATATATATCTAATATATACTAATATATACTAATATATATCTAATATTTACTAATATATATGTAATATATACTAATATATATCTAATATATACTAATATATATCTAATATATACTAATATATACTAATATATATCTAATATATATACTAATATATATCTAATATATACTAATATATACTAATATATACTAATATATATCTAATATATA
>NC_143030.1:7402092-7417092 GCF_057628025.1 Oncorhynchus mykiss
GAAGGTTGGGCGTTTTAGTTGTGTAATTAGGAACGTCATGGAAGTGTTGTCAACCACTGGACCATTCTGACTGGACAGTATGCTCTAATTAGCATCCAATAGGTGCAGTGGATGGCTCTGACATATGCAACACACACACACACACACACACCTTTGAAATGTACACACACACCAACATGACTGATACTCCTTCTCTGACATTTAAGTGATAATGCCTGAGAAAAACAATGTTTGGAGGGATATATTGGTACGGTGTGGTTAGTCCCGAGACGAAGTCAGAGACCAACCGTGCCAATTTATCCCTCCAAACACCGACTTTGAGGGTACAATCACTTTTATACAACGGAATTATTTTTTGGGGGGGGGGATTTATGTCATACTATTTCATCCTTCCACAAGATAATAGTTCCGCCACACCGTTGCTATCTAAGCCGTCTGGTCGTTCCTTCTATCGGTTCTGTTGCTAGAGACGCGACCCAGTCGTTCCTTCTATCGGTTCTGTTGCTAGAGACGCGACCCAGTCGTTAAGTCTTTTTGTTCTGTATCTAGAGACGCGACCCAGTCGTTCAGTCTTTTTGTTCTGTGTCTATGGACGCGACCCAGTCGTTCAGTCTTTTTGTTCTGTGTCTATGGACGTGACCAATCACTTCAAACTGAAGCAGGACACTGTTGTTCAGAGGAGCTAGCCGACAACACAGCTAACACAATCACTTCAAACGGAAGCTGGACATTGTTGTTCAGAGGAGCTAGCCGACAACACAGCTAACACAATCACTTCAAACGGAAGCTGGACATTGTTGTTCAGAGGAGCTAGCCGACAACACAGCTAACACAATCACTTCAAACTGAAGCAGGACACTGTTGTTCAGAGGAGCTAGCCGACAACACAGCTAACACAATCACTTCAAACGGAAGCTGGACACTGTTGTTCAGAGGAGCTAGCCGACAACACAGCTAACACAATCACTTCAAACTGAAGCAGGACACTGTTGTTCAGAGGAGCTAGCCGACAACACAGCTAACACAATCACTTCAAACGGAAGCTGGACACTGTTGTTCAGAGGAGCTAGCGGACAACACAGCTAACACAATCACTTCAAACTGAAGCAGGACACTGTTGTTCAGAGGAGCTAGCGGACAACACAGCTAACACAATCACTTCAAACTGAAGCAGGACACTGTTGTTCAGAGGAGCTAGCGGACAACACAGCTAACACAATCACTTCAAACTGAAGCAGGACACTGTTGTTCAGAGGAGCTAGCGGACAACACAGCTAACACAATCACTTCAAACTGAAGATGGAAAGACTGCAAACTAGCTACACTTCGTTTTGTTTGACCCTTTTTATCAATTGACATTTCTTTGTATAGATCAAAATGATGCCAGCTGATTCATGATTTCGATTGGCTGAGAAACGCTGCCTGTTTGTCTTGTCCTGACTCTCGACATGTTCATTACTATGGGGACAGCTAGAGATCTGTCACGTTCTGACCTTTATTTCCTTTGTTTTGTCTTCATTTAGTATGGTCAGGGCGTGAGTTGGGTGGGCAGTCTATGCTTGTTTTTCTATGTTTTGGGGTATTTCTATGTTTCGGCCTAGTATGGTTCTCAATCAGAGGCAGGTGTCATTAGTTGTCTCTGATTGAGAATCATACTTAGGTAGCCTGGGTTTCACTGTGTGTTTGTGGGTGATTGTTCCTGTCTCTGTGTTTTGCACCAGATAGGACTGTTTAGGTTTTTTGCACATTTATTGTTTTGTTAGTTATTTCATGTCTAGTTCCTTCATTAAAGAACATGAATAACCACCACGCTGCATTTTGGTCCTTCACCTTACAAGATCAAATTAGAATTTTTAAACAATGTTGCAAATGTCGGAGAGACAGACAGTGAGGTTTACACAAATCTCCACGGTTGAAAACGAAATGTTAATCTAGATTTTTTTATTTTTATAGTGGAGATCAAGTTTATAAATTGCCTGGCTGGGCTGATGAGACAGTGGATTGCTCAGTCAGATGGAACAGAGGAAATCGGCATTTTAAACATCATAGATTTAGCCGGTGGTAACTTGTGGAATAGACACCGACTGGAATGTGCTTTTAACCAATCAGCATCCAGGATTAGACCCACCCGTTGTAAATGTTCTGATACACTCTCGCTTGCTAACACACACACACACACACACACACACACACACACACACACACACACACACACACACACACACACACACACACACACACACACTCACACACACACAGTGGTTTGCTGGTATTCCCCAGAAGTCTCTGATCTCTAACCTGAGTGTTTTTATGTATTCGTTCCGGACATTTTTTTAAAAACATTTCTTATTTAACAGTTATGAAGGTTATTTAAGTTTTTTTCAGTCTTCGTCTATAGCTGTCGGTTACCCGGTTATACGGTACTTGTACACACACACACACACACACAGAGTTTAAAAGCACATTAGATGTCTGATAATGGAACATTTCAGACAAACTCTGACAATACAACTACTCTTCTATGAGATGACTGTTAAATAATGTTTACCCTGCTGGGAAGGTGTTGATGTTTATCATCTAATGTTTACCCTGCTGGGAAGGTGTTGATGTTTATCATCTAATGTTTACCCTGCTGGGAAGGTGTTGATGTTTATCATCTAATGTTTACCCTGCTGGGAAGGTGTTGATGTTTATCATCTAATGTTTACCCTGCTGGGAAGGTGTTGATGTTTATCATCTAATGTTTACCCTGCTGGGAAGGTGTTGATGTTTATCATCTAATGTTTACCCTGCTGGGAAGGTGTTGATGTTTATCATCTAATGTTTACCCTGCTGGGAAGGTGTTGATGTTTATCATCTAATGTTTACGCTGCTGGGAAGGTGTTGATGTTTATCATCTAATGTTTACCCTGCTGGGAAGGTGTTGATGTTTATCATCTAATGTTTACCCTGCTGGGAAGGTGTTGATGTTTATCATCTAATGTTTACCCTGCTGGGAAGGTGTTGATGTTTATCATCTAATGTTTACGCTGCTGGGAAGGTGTTGATGTTTATCATCTAATGTTTACCCTGCTGGGAAGGTGTTGATGTTTATCATCTAATGTTTACCCTGCTGGGAAGGTGTTGATGTTTATCATCTAATGTTTACCCTGCTGGGAAGGTGTTGATGTTTATCATCTAATGTTTACCCTGCTGGGAAGGTGTTGATGTTTATCATCTAATGTTTACGCTGCTGGGAAGGTGTTGATGTTTATCATCTAATGTTTACCCTGCTGGGAAGGTGTTGATGTTTATCATCTAATGTTTACGCTGCTGGGAAGGTGTTGATGTTTATCATCTAATGTTTACCCTGCTGGGAAGGTGTTGATGTTTATCATCTAATGTTTACGCTGCTGGGAAGGTGTTGATGTTTATCATCTAATGTTTACCCTGCTGGGAAGGTGTTGATGTTTCTCATCTAATGTTTACCCTGCTGGGAAGGTGTTGATGTTTATCATGTAATGTTTACCTGCTGGGAAGGTGTTGATGTTTATCATCTAATGTTTACCCTGCTGGGAAGGTGTTGATGTTTATCATGTAATTTTTACCTGCCGGGAAGGTGTTGATGTTTATCATGTAATGTTTACCTGCTGGGAAGGTGTTGATGTTTATCATGTAATGTTTACCCTGCTGGGAAGGTGTTGATGTTTATCATGTAATGTTTACGCTGCTGGGAAGGTGTTGATGTTTATCATGTAATGTTTACGTGCTGGGAAGGTGTTGATGTTTATCATGTAATGTTTACGTGCTGGGAAGGTGTTGATGTTTATCATGTAGTGTTTACCTGCCGGGAAGGTGTTGATGTTTATCATGTAGTGTTTACCCTGCTGGGAAGGTGTTGATGTTTATCATCTAATGTTTACCCTGCTGGGAAGGTGTTGATGTTTATCATCTAATGTTTACCCTGCTGGGAAGGTGTTGATGTTTATCATCTAATGTTTACGCTGCTGGGAAGGTGTTGATGTTTATCATCTAATGTTTACCCTGCTGGGAAGGTGTTGATGTTTATCATCTAATGTTTACCCTGCTGGGAAGGTGTTGATGTTTATCATCTAATGTTTACGCTGCTGGGAAGGTGTTGATGTTTATCATCTAATGTTTACCCTGCTGGGAAGGTGTTGATGTTTCTCATCTAATGTTTACCCTGCTGGGAAGGTGTTGATGTTTATCATGTAATGTTTACCTGCTGGGAAGGTGTTGATGTTTATCATCTAATGTTTACCCTGCTGGGAAGGTGTTGATGTTTATCATGTAATTTTTACCTGCCGGGAAGGTGTTGATGTTTATCATGTAATGTTTACCTGCTGGGAAGGTGTTGATGTTTATCATGTAATGTTTACGTGCTGGGAAGGTGTTGATGTTTATCATGTAGTGTTTACCTGCCGGGAAGGTGTTGATGTTTATCATGTCATTTTTACCTGCCGGGAAGGTGTTGATGTTTATCATGTAATGTTTACCTGCTGGGAAGGTGTTGATGTTTATCATGTAATGTTTACCTGCTGGGAAGGTGTTGATGTTTATCATGTAATGTTTACGCTGCTGGGAAGGTGTTGATGTTTATCATCTAATGTTTACCCTGCTGGGAAGGTGTTGATGTTTATCATGTAATGTTTACCCTGCTGGGAAGGTGTTGATGTTTATCATCTAATGTTTACCCTGCTGGGAAGGTGTTGATGTTTATCATGTAATGTTTACGTGCTGGGAAGGTGTTGATGTTTATCATGTAATGTTTACGTGCTGGGAAGGTGTTGATGTTTATCATGTAGTGTTTACCTGCCGGGAAGGTGTTGATGTTTATCATGTAGTGTTTACCTGCTGGGAAGGTGTTGATGTTTATCATGTAGTGTTTACCTGCTGGGAAGGTGTTGATGTTTATCATGTAATGTTTACCCTGCTGGGAAGGTGTTGATGTTTATCATGTAATGTTTACCCTGCTGGGAAGGTGTTGATGTTTATCATGTAATGTTTACCCTGCTGGGAAGGTGTTGATGTTTATCATGTAATGTTTACCTGCTGGGAAGGTGTTGATGTTTATCATGTAATGTTTACCCTGCTGGGAAGGTGTTGATGTTTATCATGTAATGTTTACCCTGCTGGGAAGGTGTTGATGTTTATCATGTCATGTTTACCTGCTGGGAAGGTGTTGATGTTTATCATGTAATGTTTACCCTGCTGGGAAGGTGTTGATGTTTATCATGTAATGTTTACCCTGCTGGGAAGGTGTTGATGTTTATCATGTAATGTTTACCTGCCGGGAAGGTGTTGATGTTTATCATGTAATGTTTACCCTGCTGGGAAGGTGTTGATGTTTATCATGTAATGTTTACCCTGCTGGGAAGGTGTTGATGTTTATCATGTAATGTTTACCCTGCTGGGAAGGTGTTGATGTTTATCATCTAATGTTTACCCTGCTGGGAAGGTGTTGATGTTTATCATCTAATGTTTACCCTGTTGGGAAGGTGTTGATGTTTATCATCTAATGTTTACCCTGCTGGGAAGGTGTTGATGTTTATCATCTAATGTTTACCCTGCTGGGAAGGTGTTGATGTTTATCATCTAATGTTTACCCTGCTGGGAAGGTGTTGATGTTTATCATCTAATGTTTACCCTGCTGGGAAGGTGTTGATGTTTATCATGTAATGTTTACGTGCTGGGAAGGTGTTGATGTTTATCATGTAGTGTTTACCTGCCGGGAAGGTGTTGATGTTTATCATGTAGTGTTTACCCTGCTGGGAAGGTGTTGATGTTTATCATCTAATGTTTACCCTGCTGGGAAGGTGTTGATGTTTATCATCTAATGTTTACCCTGCTGGGAAGGTGTTGATGTTTATCATCTAATGTTTACGCTGCTGGGAAGGTGTTGATGTTTATCATCTAATGTTTACCCTGCTGGGAAGGTGTTGATGTTTATCATCTAATGTTTACCCTGCTGGGAAGGTGTTGATGTTTATCATCTAATGTTTACGCTGCTGGGAAGGTGTTGATGTTTATCATCTAATGTTTACCCTGCTGGGAAGGTGTTGATGTTTCTCATCTAATGTTTACCCTGCTGGGAAGGTGTTGATGTTTATCATGTAATGTTTACCTGCTGGGAAGGTGTTGATGTTTATCATCTAATGTTTACCCTGCTGGGAAGGTGTTGATGTTTATCATGTAATGTTTACGTGCTGGGAAGGTGTTGATGTTTATCATGTAATGTTTACGTGCTGGGAAGGTGTTGATGTTTATCATGTAGTGTTTACCTGCCGGGAAGGTGTTGATGTTTATCATGTAATGTTTACCTGCTGGGAAGGTGTTGATGTTTATCATGTAATGTTTACGCTGCTGGGAAGGTGTTGATGTTTATCATGTAATGTTTACGTGCTGGGAAGGTGTTGATGTTTATCATCTAATGTTTACGCTGCTGGGAAGGTGTTGATGTTTATCATCTAATGTTTACCCTGCTGGGAAGGTGTTGATGTTTCTCATCTAATGTTTACCCTGCTGGGAAGGTGTTGATGTTTATCATGTAATGTTTACCTGCTGGGAAGGTGTTGATGTTTATCATCTAATGTTTACCCTGCTGGGAAGGTGTTGATGTTTATCATGTAATTTTTACCTGCCGGGAAGGTGTTGATGTTTATCATGTAATGTTTACCTGCTGGGAAGGTGTTGATGTTTATCATGTAATGTTTACGTGCTGGGAAGGTGTTGATGTTTATCATGTAGTGTTTACCTGCCGGGAAGGTGTTGATGTTTATCATGTCATTTTTACCTGCCGGGAAGGTGTTGATGTTTATCATGTAATGTTTACCTGCTGGGAAGGTGTTGATGTTTATCATGTAATGTTTACCTGCTGGGAAGGTGTTGATGTTCATCATGTAATGTTTATGCTGCTGGGAAGGTGTTGATGTTTATCATCTAATGTTTACCCTGCTGGGAAGGTGTTGATGTTTATCATGTAATGTTTACCCTGCTGGGAAGGTGTTGATGTTTATCATCTAATGTTTACCCTGCTGGGAAGGTGTTGATGTTTATCATGTAATGTTTACGTGCTGGGAAGGTGTTGATGTTTATCATGTAATGTTTACGTGCTGGGAAGGTGTTGATGTTTATCATGTAGTGTTTACCTGCCGGGAAGGTGTTGATGTTTATCATGTAGTGTTTACCTGCTGGGAAGGTGTTGATGTTTATCATGTAGTGTTTACCTGCTGGGAAGGTGTTGATGTTTATCATGTAATGTTTACCCTGCTGGGAAGGTGTTGATGTTTATCATGTAATGTTTACCCTGCTGGGAAGGTGTTGATGTTTATCATGTAATGTTTACCCTGCTGGGAAGGTGTTGATGTTTATCATGTAATGTTTACCTGCTGGGAAGGTGTTGATGTTTATCATGTAATGTTTACCCTGCTGGGAAGGTGTTGATGTTTATCATGTAATGTTTACCCTGCTGGGAAGGTGTTGATGTTTATCATGTAATGTTTACCTGCTGGGAAGGTGTTGATGTTTATCATGTAATGTTTACCCTGCTGGGAAGGTGTTGATGTTTATCATGTAATGTTTACCCTGCTGGGAAGGTGTTGATGTTCATCATCTAATGTTTACCCTGCTGGGAAGGTGTTGATGTTTATCATCTAATGTTTACCCTGCTGGGAAGGTGTTGATGTTTATCATCTAATGTTTACCCTGCTGGGAAGGTGTTGATGTTTATCATCTAATGTTTACCCTGCTGGGAAGGTGTTGATGTTTATCATGTAATGTTTACCCTGCTGGGAAGGTGTTGATGTTTATCATGTAATGTTTACCCTGCTGGGAAGGTGTTGATGTTTATCATGTCATGTTTACCTGCTGGGAAGGTGTTGATGTTTATCATGTAATGTTTACCCTGCTGGGAAGGTGTTGATGTTTATCATGTCATGTTTACCTGCTGGGAAGGTGTTGATGTTTATCATGTAATGTTTACCCTGCTGGGAAGGTGTTGATGTTTATCATGTAATGTTTACCCTGCTGGGAAGGTGTTGATGTTTATCATGTAATGTTTACCTGCCGGGAAGGTGTTGATGTTTATCATGTAATGTTTACCCTGCTGGGAAGGTGTTGATGTTTATCATGTAATGTTTACCCTGCTGGGAAGGTGTTGATGTTTATCATGTAATGTTTACCCTGCTGGGAAGGTGTTGATGTTTATCATCTAATGTTTACCCTGCTGGGAAGGTGTTGATGTTTATCATCTAATGTTTACCCTGTTGGGAAGGTGTTGATGTTTATCATCTAATGTTTACCCTGCTGGGAAGGTGTTGATGTTTATCATCTAATGTTTACCCTGCTGGGAAGGTGTTGATGTTTATCATCTAATGTTTACCCTGCTGGGAAGGTGTTGATGTTTATCATCTAATGTTTACCCTGCTGGGAAGGTGTTGATGTTTATCATGTAATGTTTACGTGCTGGGAAGGTGTTGATGTTTATCATGTAGTGTTTACCTGCCGGGAAGGTGTTGATGTTTATCATGTAGTGTTTACCCTGCTGGGAAGGTGTTGATGTTTATCATCTAATGTTTACCCTGCTGGGAAGGTGTTGATGTTTATCATCTAATGTTTACCCTGCTGGGAAGGTGTTGATGTTTATCATCTAATGTTTACGCTGCTGGGAAGGTGTTGATGTTTATCATCTAATGTTTACCCTGCTGGGAAGGTGTTGATGTTTATCATCTAATGTTTACCCTGCTGGGAAGGTGTTGATGTTTATCATCTAATGTTTACGCTGCTGGGAAGGTGTTGATGTTTATCATCTAATGTTTACCCTGCTGGGAAGGTGTTGATGTTTCTCATCTAATGTTTACCCTGCTGGGAAGGTGTTGATGTTTATCATGTAATGTTTACCTGCTGGGAAGGTGTTGATGTTTATCATCTAATGTTTACCCTGCTGGGAAGGTGTTGATGTTTATCATGTAATGTTTACGTGCTGGGAAGGTGTTGATGTTTATCATGTAATGTTTACGTGCTGGGAAGGTGTTGATGTTTATCATGTAGTGTTTACCTGCCGGGAAGGTGTTGATGTTTATCATGTAATGTTTACCTGCTGGGAAGGTGTTGATGTTTATCATGTAATGTTTACGCTGCTGGGAAGGTGTTGATGTTTATCATGTAATGTTTACGTGCTGGGAAGGTGTTGATGTTTATCATCTAATGTTTACGCTGCTGGGAAGGTGTTGATGTTTATCATCTAATGTTTACCCTGCTGGGAAGGTGTTGATGTTTCTCATCTAATGTTTACCCTGCTGGGAAGGTGTTGATGTTTATCATGTAATGTTTACCTGCTGGGAAGGTGTTGATGTTTATCATCTAATGTTTACCCTGCTGGGAAGGTGTTGATGTTTATCATGTAATTTTTACCTGCCGGGAAGGTGTTGATGTTTATCATGTAATGTTTACCTGCTGGGAAGGTGTTGATGTTTATCATGTAATGTTTACGTGCTGGGAAGGTGTTGATGTTTATCATGTAGTGTTTACCTGCCGGGAAGGTGTTGATGTTTATCATGTCATTTTTACCTGCCGGGAAGGTGTTGATGTTTATCATGTAATGTTTACCTGCTGGGAAGGTGTTGATGTTTATCATGTAATGTTTACCTGCTGGGAAGGTGTTGATGTTTATCATGTAATGTTTACGCTGCTGGGAAGGTGTTGATGTTTATCATCTAATGTTTACCCTGCTGGGAAGGTGTTGATGTTTATCATGTAATGTTTACCCTGCTGGGAAGGTGTTGATGTTTATCATCTAATGTTTACCCTGCTGGGAAGGTGTTGATGTTTATCATGTAATGTTTACGTGCTGGGAAGGTGTTGATGTTTATCATGTAATGTTTACGTGCTGGGAAGGTGTTGATGTTTATCATGTAGTGTTTACCTGCCGGGAAGGTGTTGATGTTTATCATGTAGTGTTTACCTGCTGGGAAGGTGTTGATGTTTATCATGTAGTGTTTACCTGCTGGGAAGGTGTTGATGTTTATCATGTAATGTTTACCCTGCTGGGAAGGTGTTGATGTTTATCATGTAATGTTTACCCTGCTGGGAAGGTGTTGATGTTTATCATGTAATGTTTACCCTGCTGGGAAGGTGTTGATGTTTATCATGTAATGTTTACCTGCTGGGAAGGTGTTGATGTTTATCATGTAATGTTTACCCTGCTGGGAAGGTGTTGATGTTTATCATGTAATGTTTACCCTGCTGGGAAGGTGTTGATGTTTATCATGTAATGTTTACCTGCTGGGAAGGTGTTGATGTTTATCATGTAATGTTTACCCTGCTGGGAAGGTGTTGATGTTTATCATGTAATGTTTACCCTGCTGGGAAGGTGTTGATGTTTATCATGTAATGTTTACCTGCCGGGAAGGTGTTGATGTTTATCATGTAATGTTTACCCTGCTGGGAAGGTGTTGATGTTTATCATGTAATGTTTACCCTGCTGGGAAGGTGTTGATGTTTATCATGTAATGTTTACCCTGCTGGGAAGGTGTTGATGTTTATCATCTAATGTTTACCCTGCTGGGAAGGTGTTGATGTTTATCATCTAATGTTTACCCTGCTGGGAAGGTGTTGATGTTTATCATCTAATGTTTACCCTGCTGGGAAGGTGTTGATGTTTATCATCTAATGTTTACCCTGCTGGGAAGGTGTTGATGTTTATCATCTAATGTTTACCCTGCTGGGAAGGTGTTGATGTTTATCATCTAATGTTTACCCTGCTGGGAAGGTGTTGATGTTTATCATCTAATGTTTACCCTGCTGGGAAGGTGTTGATGTTTATCATGTAATGTTTACGTGCTGGGAAGGTGTTGATGTTTATCATGTAGTGTTTACCTGAGGGGCCTCTGATTTCTTAAGTGGACTGGATCTTTATATTTACCACTTGGGTCCTGTTTCAGTTATCTTGGGTCCTGTTTCAGTTATCTTGGGTCCTGTTTCAGTTATCTTGGGTCCTGTTTCAGTTATCTTGGGTCCTGTTTCAGTTATCTTGGGTCCTGTTTCAGTTATCTTGGGTCCTGTTTCAGTTATCTTGGGTCCTGTTTCAGTTATCTTGGGTCCTGTTTCAGTTATCTTGGGTCCTGTTTCAGTTATCTTGGGTCCTGTTTCAGTTATCTTGGGTCCTGTTTCAGTTATCTTCTTGGGTCCTGTTTCAGTTATCTTGGGTCCTGTTTCAGTTATCTTGGGTCCTGTTTCAGTTATCTTGGGTCCTGTTTCAGTTATCTTGGGTTCTGTTTCAGTTATCTTGGGTCCTGTTTCAGTTATCTTGGGTCCTGTTTCAGTAATAATGTAATCAGTTGTTTTTGTCAAGTATCTGATAATCTATCCTTTATATAGGAGTAGTTAAAACATGCTAACAAAGGACCTCTGAGAACATCAGAAAAGGTTTGGTATACCTCAACTGGTATGTCATCCAGCCCTGGAGTTTGGTATACTTCCACTGGTATGCCATCCAGCCCTGGAGTTTGGTATACCTCCACTGGTATGCCATCCAGGCCTGGAGTTTGGTATACCTCCACTGGTATACCATCCAGGCCTGGAGTTTGGTATACCTCCACTGGTATGCCATCCAGGCCTGGAGTTTGGTATACCTCCACTGGTATGCCATCCAGGCCTGGAGTTTGGTTTACCTCCACTGGTATGCCATCCAGGCCTGGAGTTTGGTATACCTCCACTGGTATACCTCCACTGGTATACCTCCACTGGTATGCCATCCAGGCCTGGAGTTTGGTTTACCTCAACTGGTATGCCTTCTAGGCCTGGAGTTTGGTATACCTCCACTGGTATGCCATCCACGCCTGGAGTTTGGTATACCTCAACTGGTATGCCATCCAGGCCTGGAGTTTGGTATACCTCAACTGGTATGCCATCTAGGCCTGGAGTTTGGTATGCCTCAACTGGTATGCCATCGAGCCCTGGAGTTTGGTATACATCCAATGGTATGCCATCCAAGCCTGGAGTTTGGTATACCTCCACTGGTATGCCATCCAGTCATGGAGTTTGGTATACCTCCACTGGTATACCTCCACTGGTATGTCATCCAGCCATGGAGTTTGGTATACCTCCACTGGTATGCCATCGAGGCCTGAAGTTTGGTATACTTCAACTGGTATGCCATCCAGGCCTGGAGTTTGGTATGCCTCAACTGGTATGCCATCGAGCCCTGGAGTTTGGTATACATCCAATGGTATGCCATCCAAGCCTGGAGTTTGGTATACCTCCACTGGTATGCCATCCAGTCATGGAGTTTGGTATACCTCCACTGGTATACCTCCACTGGTATGTCATCCAGCCATGGAGTTTGGTATACCTCCACTGGTATGCCATCGAGCCCTGGAGTTTGGTATACATCCAATGGTATGCCATCCAGTCATGGAGTTTGGTATACCTCCACTGGTATACCTCCACTGGTATGTCAACCAGGCCTGGAGTTTGGTATACCTCCACTGGTATACCATCCAGGCCTGGAGTTTGGTATACCTCAACTGGTATACCTCCTCTGGTATGTCATCCAGCCATGGAGTTTGGTATACCTCCACTGGTATGCCATCCAGGCCTGGAGTTTGGTATACCTCCACTGGTATGCCATCCAGGCCTGGAGTTTGGTATACCTCCACTGGTATGCCATACAGGCCATGGAGTTTTATAAACCTCCACTGGTATGCCATGCAGGCCTGAAGTTTGGTATACCTCCACTGGTATGCCATCCAGGCCTGAAGTTTGGTATACCTCCACTGGTATGCCATCCAGGCCATGGAGTTTTATAAACCTCGACTGGTATGCCATCCAGGCCTGAAGTTTGGTATACCTCCACTGGTATACCTCCTCTGGTATGTCATCCAGGCCTGGAGTTTGGTATACTTCCACTGGTATGCCATCCAGGCCTGGAGTTTGGTATACCTCCACTGGTATGCCATCCAGGCCTGGAGTTTGGTATACCTCCACTGGTATGCCATCCAGGCCTGGAGTTTGGTATACCTCCACTGGTATACCTCAACTGGTATACCTCCACTTGTATACCTCAACTGGTATGCCATCCAGGCCTGGAGTTAAAGGCTTTCATTGCAACCAATAAGTTCCTCATCAGTAATTTGCCCTTCAGGTTAGTCTTTCTGTACAGCTGTTCATTTTACATTATTAATAGGAAAAAAAAATCCATACAACTAACGTTGTTTAGTGGAGATAAGAATCTTAAAATGTATCATCCCATGTGATCTCTATGGGGGGGGATTTTAATGTGACAACCCATGTGATCTCTATGGGGGGATTTTAATGTATAAACCCATGTGATCTCTATGGGTGGGGATTTTAATGTGACAACCCATGTGATCTCTATGGGGGGGGGGGGGAGATTTTAATGTATCATCCCATGTGATCTCTATGGGGGGGATTTTAATGTATCAACCCATGTGATCTCTATGGGTGGGGATTTTAATGTGACAACCCATGTGATCTCTATGGGTGGGGATTTTAATGTGACAACCCATGTGATCTCTATGGGGGGGGGGGATTTTAATGTGACAACCCATGTGATCTCTATGGGGGGGAGATTTTAATGTGACAACCCATGTGATCTCTATGGGGGGATTTTAATGTGTCATCCCATGTAATCTCTATGGGGGGGGGGGGGATTTTAATGTATCTGCACTTGTCTTTTCCTACTAGCAATGACTTTGCTGATAAATACTTGTGTATTGTGTGGTAGTCTGACCTAGCTATCTGAGGATGAACACATTAACTATGACTGTGCTGTGTGTGGTAGTCTGACCTAGCTATCTGAAGATGAACACATGAACTACTGTGCTGTGGTAGTCTGACCTAGCTATCTGAGGATGAACGCAATAACTATGACTGTGCTGTGTGTGGTAGTCTGACCTAGCTATCTGAGGATGAACGCAATAACTATGACTGTGCTGTGGTAGTCTCACCTAGCTATCTGAAGATGAACACATGAACTATGACTGTGCTGTGGTAGTCTCACCTAGCTATCTGAGGATGAACGCAATAACTATGACTGTGCTGTGGTAGTCTCACCTAGCTATCTGAGGATGAACGCAATAACTATGACTGTGCTGTGTGTGGTAGTCTGACCTAGCTATCTGAAGATGAACACATGAACTATGACTGTGCTGTGGTAGTCTGACCTAGCTATCTGAGGATGAACGCAATAACTATGACTGTGCTGTGTGTGGTAGTCTGACCTAGCTATCTGAAGATGAACACATGAACTATGACTGTGCTGTGGTAGTCTGACCTAGCTATCTGAGGATGAACACAATAACTATGACTGTGCTGTGTGTGGTAGTCTGACCTAGCTATCTGAGGATGAACGCAATAACTATGACTGTGCTGTGGTACTCTCACCTAGCTATCTGAAGATGAACGCAATAACTATGACTGTGCTGTGGTAGTCTCACCTAGCTATCTGAGGATGAACGCAATAACTATGACTGTGCTGTGGTAGTCTCACCTAGCTATCTGAGGATGAACACATTAACTATGACTGTGCTGTGTGTGGTAGTCTGACCTAGCTATCTGAAGATGAACACATGAACTATGACTGTGCTGTGGTAGTCTGACCTAGCTATCTGAGGATGAACGCAATAACTATGACTGTGCTGTGTGTGGTAGTCTCACCTAGCTATCTGAGGATGAACGCAATAACTATGACTGTGCTGTGGTAGTCTCACCTAGCTATCTGAGGATGAACGCAATAACTATGACTGTGCTGTGGTAGTCTCACCTAGCTATCTGAGGATGAACGCAATAACTATGACTGTGCTGTGGTAGTCTCACTTAGCTATCTGAAGATGAACACATGAACTATGACTGTGCTGTGGTAGTCTGACCTAGCTATCTGAGGATGAACGCAATAACTATGACTGTGCTGTGTGTGGTAGTCTGACCTAGCTATCTGAGGATGAACGCAATAACTATGACTGTGCTGTGGTAGTCTCACCT
>NC_143030.1:7419592-7442092 GCF_057628025.1 Oncorhynchus mykiss
ACACACACACACACACACACACACACACACACACACACACACACACACACACACAGAGAGAGTGTACGCAGATACACACACATGAGCACATACGCACGGACACACACACACACACACAGAGTGTACGCAGATACACACACATGAGCGCATACACATGGATACACACACACACACACACACACACACACACACACACACACACACGGACACACACGGACACACACACACACACACACACGCACACACACACACACACACACACAGAGTGTACGCAGATACACACACATGAGCACATACACACGGATACACACACACACACACACAGAGTGTACGCAGATACACACACATGAGCACATACACACGGATACACACACACACACACACACGGATACACACACACACACACATACACACGGATACACACACACACACACACAGAGTGTACGCAGATACACACACACATAAACACAGACCCACACACATTTCACTCTGCGCTGTGAAGTTCATTGTGTTATGAGTGTGATCTAGCATTATAATTACTTCCACGAAAAGCCCTCTTCTTAATCTTCAGACAGAAAGACTGTTTCTCAACGACTAAATAATGTGTTGGCTTATGTTGCTTGCCACATACCAGGAGTTTTTAAAACCGTATCCATTATTGACTGCAAATCATTTATTTACCACTAGGAATATGTGAGGCACGCATATCCATCTGTTGTAGGAACATCCTGAAAGGCTAGCTGAGCTATCTCTTCTGTAGTGACATTATGGAAGGCTAGCTGAGCTGTCTCTGTTGTAGTGACATTATGGAAGGCTAGCTGAGCTGTCTCTGTTGTAGTGACATTATGGAAGGCTAGCTGAGCTATCTCTGTTGTAGTGACATTATGGAAGGCTAGCTGAGCTGTCTCTGCTATAGTAACATCCTGAAAGATGTCAACTGCCCAGCACTCTCCACAGTAACCCGCCAAAGCCCCCACCATTTCTCCTTCACCCAAATCCAGATAGCTGAAAGGGCTGCAAAATCAACCGGGCAAAACAATCTGGACCCTCTCTTACTGAAATTATCTGACGAAATTGTTGAAACCCCTATTGCTAGCCTGTTCAACCTCTCTTTCGTATCGTCTGAGATTCTCAAAGATTGGAAAGCTGCCACGGTCATCCTCCCCTTCAAAAGGGGTGACACTCTAATCCCACCGTACCTTCTCCGGTGTGCAATCCGGTTTCCAAGCTGGTCATGGGTGCACCACGCTCAAGTTACTAAACGATATCATAACCTCCATTGATAAAAAACATTACTGTGCAGCCGTCTTCATCGACATGGCATAGGCTTTCGATTCTGTCAATCACCGTATTCTTATCGGCAGACTCAATAGCCTTGGTTTCTCAAATGACTGCCTTGCCTGGTTCACCAACTGCTTCGCAGACAGAGTTCAGTGTGTCAAATCGGAGGGCCTGTTGTCCGAACCTCTGACAGTCTCTATGGGGGTGCCACAGGGTTCAATTCTCGGGCCGACTCTTTTCTCTTTATACATCAATGATGTCGCTCTTGCTGCGGGTGATTCCCTGATCCACCTCTACGCAGACGAAACCATTCTGTATCCATCTGAACCTTCCTTGGACCTCCAAACGAGCTTCAATGCCAAACAACACTCCATCCGTGGCCTCTGACAACTCCATCCGTGGCCTCCGACGGCTCCATCCGTGGCCTCCGACGGCTCCATCCGTGGCCTCCGACGGCTCCATCCGTGGCAGCTCTTAACCAGGTAAGCTAGTTGAGAACAAGTTCTCATTTACAACTGCGACCTGGCCAAGATAAAGCAAAGCAGTGCAACACAAACAACAACACAGAGTTGCACATGGAATAAACAAGTGTAAAGTCAATAACACAATATAAGAAAAAAAATCAAGTCTATATACAGTGCGTGCCAATGGCATGAGGAAGGAAGTAAGGCAATACATAGGCCATGGTAGCGAAGTAATTACAATTTAGCAAATTAACACTGAAGTGATAGATGAGCAGATGATGTTGAGCAGATGATGGTGTACAGTAGTGATACTGGTGTGCAAAAGAGCAGCAAAGTAAATATAAACAATATGGGGATGAGGTAGGTAGATTAGGTGGGCTGTTTACAGATGGACTATGTACAGCTGCAGCGATCAGTTAGCTGCTCAGATAGCTGATGCTTCAAGTTAGTGAGGGAGATATAAGTCTCCAACTTCAGCGATTTTTGCAATTAGTTCCAGTCATTGGCAGCAGAAAACTGGAAGGAAAGGCGGCCAAAGGAGATGTTGGCTTTGGGGATGAACAGTGAGATATACCCGCTGGAGCACGTGCTATGGGTGGGTGTTGTTATAGTGACCTGTGAGCTGAGATAAGGCGGAGCTTTACCTAGCAAAGACTTATAGATGACCTGGAGACAGTGGGTCTGGCGACGAATATGTAGCGAGGGCCAGCCGACTAGAGCATACAGGTCACAGTGGTGGGTGGTATAAGGGGCTTTGGTAACAAAACAGATGGCACTGTGATAGACTGCGTCCAGTTTGCTGAGTAGAGTATTGGAAGCTATTTTGTAGATGACATCGCCGAAGTCGAGGATCAGTAGGATAGTCAATTTTACTAGGGTGAGTTTGGCGGCGTCAGTGAAGGAGGCTTTGTTGCGAAATTGGAAGCCTCATTCTAGATTTGATTTTGGATTGGAGATGTTTAATATGAGTCTGGAAGGAGAGTTTACAGTCTAGCCAGAAACCTAGGTATTTGTAGATGTCCACATATTCTAGGTCAGAAGCGTCCAGGGAAGTGGTGCTAATCGGGCAGGCGGGTGCGGGCAGTGAACAGTTGAAAAGCATGCATTTGGTTTTACTAGCGTTTAACTTCTTATGGCTGCCATCCCATTAAACGGGATAATTGTCATCAACAACCGTTGAATTGCATAGCGCCACATTCAAATAGTATTACTAAAAATATTTATATTCATGAAATCACAAGTGCAATATGGCAAAACATAGCTTAGCCTTTTGTTAATCCACCTGTCATCTCAGATATTGAAAATATGCTTTACAGCAAAAGCAATCCAAGCGTTTGTGTAAGTTTATCGATCGCTCGACAAACATTATGTACACCTTGCATCAAGTAGCTTGGTCACGAAAATTAGAAAAGCAATCAAATGAATCATTTACCTTTGATGATCTTCGGATGTTTTCACTCACGAGACTCCCTAGAACACTATAAATGTTCCTTTTGTTCCATAAAGATTATTTTTATACCCAAAATACCTCTGTTTGTTTGGCACGTTATGTTCAGAAATTCACAGGAAAGAGCGGTCACGACAACGCAGACAAATTCCAAAGCGTATCCGTATTGTCCACAGAAACATGTCAAACGTTTTTTATAATCAATCCTCAGGTTGTTTTTAAAATATATAATCGATAATATATCAACCGCAACTGTCCTTTTCAGTCGGAGAGGGAAAAGCAACGGCTGCCCAAACTCTGTTACGCATACAAAACGCTGCTGGCACCCGGCTATACAATAACGCAATGTTATCTTTCTCGCTCATTTTTCAACATAAAAGCCTGAAACTATGTCTAAAGACTGTTGACACCTTGTGGAAGCGATAGGAAAAGGAATCTGGTTGATATCCCTTTAAATGTAGCAAAGGCAGGCTATAGAACATGGAGTTTTCAAAATAGAAGCCACTTCCTGGTTTGATTTTCCTTAGGGCTTCGCCTGCAATAAAAGTTCTGTTATACTGACAGACAATATTTTGACAGTTTTGGAAACTTTAGAGTGTTTTCTATCCAATAATAATAATACTTTGCATATATTAGCAACTGAGACTGAGGAGCAGGCCGTTTAGTTTGGGCAACTTATTCATCCAAGCTACTCAATACTGCCCCCCAGCCATAAGAAGTTAAATTAAATAAAGGCGAAATAAATAGTAAAATAAATGTTAAAAAAAGGTTCAACTCCGGGCTCTGGCCAATCAAGGACATTCAGAGACTGGTCCTTGGCTTTGTGCTTAGGGTCGTTGTCCTGTTGGAAGGTGAACTTTGCCCAAGTCTGAGGTCCTAAGCGCTCTGGAGCAGGATTTCATCATGGATCTCTCCGATCTTTGCTCCATTCATCTTTCCCTCGATCATGACTAGTCTCCAAGTCCCTGCCGCTGAAAAACACCCCCCACAGCATGATGCTGCCACCACCATGCTTCAACGTAGGGATGGTGCCAGGTTTCCTCCAGACGTGAGGCTTGGTATTCATGCCAATGAGTTCAATCTTGGTTTCATCAGACCAGAGAATCTTGTTTCTCATGGTTTGAGAGTCCTTTCGGTGCCTTTTGGCAAACTCCAAGCGTGCCTTTTACTGAAGAGTGGCTTCCATCTGGCAACTCCACCATTAAGGCCTGATTGGTGGAGTGCCACAGAGATGGTTGTCCTTCTGGAAGGTTCTCCCATCTTCACAGAGGAACTCTGGAGCTCTGTCAGAGTGACCATCAGGTTTTTGGTTACCTCCTTGACCCAGGCCTGTCTCCCGGATTGCTCAGTTTGGACACGCGGCCAGCTCTAGGAAGAGTCTTGGTGGTTCCAAACTTCTTCCATTTAAGAATGATGGAGGCCACTGTGTTCTTGGGGACCTTCAATGCTGCAGACATTTTTTGGTACCCTTCCCCAGATCTGTGCCTCGACACAATTCTGTCTCGGAGCTCTCATGACAAAGAGTCTGAATACTTATGTAAATAAGGTATTTCGTTTTATTATACAAAAAAAAGTTGGGTATTGTGTGTAGATTGATGAGTTCCAACATCAGTATTTGGAAGCCAGTTGAAGGCAGAATATACTGATGTAGGATCATAATTTGATCTCTCTTTTAGTTGCTGAGAATTTTCACGCACAAAATCAAATGGAAACTTGTGTATTCCAGGTTTAAAAAGGCTTCTAAACTTTGTAATTTCCACTTTAAATGGTCTAGCTTGATAGGCTCTAAAAGAAAAATGTATCAACCCCTACAAACAATTTCCATTAATTATAATCCAAAACAATAATTCAAATTTCCTGTTACTGCAGTATTTTTTTCCTGCTGTAGCTCTTTGGCTCAAATTATGATCCTACATCTGTGGTGAGCAAGAAACGTCAAACATTGCTAAGGAATGCACTTTGATAAATATACTGACAAGGCAAAAGGTGTGTAGCAAGCTCAGAACACACACACACACACACACACACACACACACACACACACACACACACTCACACACACACACACACACACACTTGTAGTTCAACATCTTATATCTTCCAGGCTACCCTTTCAAGCCTCCGTGAGCTGAAACACCTTGTGGAATGCAATCAGGTTCTTTCTGCTTTAGTAGACATAATGTGTAAGTTTGAACGTGTGTGTGTGTGTGTGTGTGTGTGTGTGTGTGTGTGTGTGTGTGTGTGTGTGTGTGTGTGTGTGTGTGTGTGTGTGTGTGTGTGTGTGTGGTTCAGTTAGCAGACATGATGCATTTCCTATTCATAAGTTCACAGTGCTGTGATCCATCATCGACATTAACACATAAACACGGTGCCAACTGCCAGTTCTGCTGTTGCTGACAGAGTGAGTTTGTGTATGTCTGTGTGTGTGTGTGCATGTTTGTGTGTGTGTATGTATGTTTGTGTGTGTATGTTGCCCCTGACGTGAGTGATGCAGATAATGATATGTATACTGTATATAAATGGTAAATAAGGGTAAACAACTATAATTATTTATACATCCACGTATATTGTATACATTTATGTAGCGTAGTTCCATTAAGTAGCAAAGTTCCATTAATGTAGCATAGTTCCATTAAGTAGCATAGTTCCATTAATGTAGCATAGTTCCATTTATGTAGCATAGTTCCATTAAGTAGCATAGTTCCATTAATGTAGCATAGTTCCATTAATGTAGCATAGTTCCATTAATGTAGCATAGTTCCATTAAGTAGCATAGTTCCATTAATGTAGCATAGTTCCATTAATGTAGCATAGTTCCATGTAATGTAGCATAGTTCCATTAAGTAGTATAGTTCCATTAATGTAGCATAGTTCCATTAATGTAGCATAGTTCCATTAATGTAGCATAGTTCCATTAAGTAGCATAGTTCCATTAATGTAGCATAGTTCCATTAATGTAGCATAGTTCCATGTAATGTAGCATAGTTCCATTAAGTAGCATAGTTCCATTAATGTAGCATAGTTCCATTAAGTAGCATAGTTCCATTAATGTAGCATAGTTCCATTAATGTAGCACAGTTCCATGTAATGTAGCATAGTTCCATTAAGTAGCATAGTTCCATGTAATGTAGCATAGTTCCATTAATGTAGCATAGTTCCATTAATGTAGCATAGTTCCATTAAGTAGCATAGTTCCATTAATGTAGCATAGTTCCATTAATGTAGCATAGTTCCATGTAATGTAGCATAGTTCCATTAAGTAGCATAGTTCCATTAATGTAGCATAGTTCCATTAAGTAGCATAGTTCCATTAATGTAGCATAGTTCCATTAATGTAGCACAGTTCCATGTAATGTAGCATAGTTCCATTAAGTAGCATAGTTCCATTAATGTAGCATAGTTCCATTAAGTAGCATAGTTCCATTAATGTAGCATAGTTCCATTAATGTAGCATAGTTCCATTAAATAGCATAGTTCCATTAATGTAGCATAGTTCCATTAATGTAGCATAGTTCCATTAAATAGCATAGTTCCATTAATGTAGCATAGTTCCATGTAATGTAGCATAGTTCCATTAAGTAGCATAGTTCCATTAAGTAGCATAGTTCCATTAATGTAGCATAGTTCCATTAATGTAGCATAGTTCCATTAATGTAGCATAGTTCCATTAATGTAGCATAGTTCCATTAATGTAGCATAGTTCCATTAAATAGCATAGTTCCATTAATGTAGCATAGTTCCATTAATGTAGCATAGTTCCATTAAGTAGCATAGTTCCATTAAGTAGATTAGTTCCATTAATGTAGCATAGTTCCATTAAGTAGATTAGTTCCATTAATGTAGCACAGTTCCATGTAATGTAGCATAGTTCCATTAAGTAGCATAGTTCCATGTAATGTAGCATAGTTCCATTAAGTAGCGTAGTTCCATGTAATGTAGCATAGTTCCATTAAGTAGCGTAGTTCCATTAAGTAGCATAGTTCCATTAAGTAGCATAGTTCCATGTAATGTAGCATAGTTCCATTAAGTAGCGTAGTTCCATGTAATGTAGCATAGTTCCATTAAGTAGCGTAGTTCCATGTAATTTAGCATAGTTCCATTAAGTAGCATAGTTCCATGTAATGTAGCATAGTTCCATTCATGTAGCATAGTTCCATGTAATGTAGCATAGTTCCATTAAGTAGCGTAGTTCCATTAAGTAGCATAGTTCCATTAAGTAGCGTAGTTCCATGTAATGTAGCACAGTTGCATGTAAAGTAGCACAGTTCCATGTAATGTAGCATAGTTCCATTATGTAGCATAGTTCCATTATGTAGCGTAGTTCCATTAAGTAGATTAGTTCCATTAAGTAGCGTAGTTCCATGTAATGTAGCGTAGTTCCATGTAATGTAGCATAGTTCCATTAAGTAGCATAGTTCCATTAAGTAGCATAGTTCCATTAAGCAGCATAGTTCCATTAAGTAGCGTAGTTCCATGTAATGTAGCATAGTTCCATTAATGTAGCATAGTTCCATTAAGTAGCATAGTTCCATTAATGTAGCATAGTTCCATTAAGTAGCATAGTTCCATTAAGTAGCATAGTTCCATTAAGTAGCATAGTTCCATTAAGTAGATTAGTTCCATGTAATGTAGCATAGTTCCATTAATGTAGCATAGTTCCATTAATGTAGCATAGTTCCATTAATGTAGCATAGTTCCATTAATGTAGCATAGTTCCATTAATGTAGCATAGTTCCATTAATGTAGCATAGTTCCATGTAATGTAGCATAGTTCCATGTAATGTAGCATAGTTCCATTAAGTAGCGTAGTTCCATGTAATGTAGCACAGTTCCATGTAATGTAGCACAGTTCCATGTAATGTAGCATAGTTCCATGTAATGTAGCATATTTCCATGTAATGTAGCACAGTTCCATGTAATGTAGCATATTTCCATGTAATGTAGCACAGTTCCATGTAATGTAGCATATTTCCATGTAATGTAGCACAGTTCCATGTAATGTAGCATATTTCCATGTAATGTAGCACAGTTCCATGTAATGTAGCATAGTTCCATTAAGTAGCGTAGTTCCATTAAGTAGCATAGTTCCATTAAGTAGCATAGTTCCATTAAGCAGCGTAGTTCCTTTACAGACCATGACTGACCTTGTTACACTACATGTAATGGACATACATAAGGGGTCCTTATGGTATAGCTGTCCCTGCTCATTCCTGATTCATTTAGGATTTTGAACAAATCTCCAGACACATCTTTTAGGAATCACAGTTTTGAGGGGAAAAAAAGACACAACAGAGGGCTATTGCAAGAAACTTTGGGGCACCTTAAATGAGATTTTGCGGGAAAAAAAGCCAACTCTGCTCCTTTATTCATTGAATCAGATGGCTCATTCATCACAAAGCCCACTGATATCGCCCACTGACTTTTTCATTGACAAGATAAGCAAACTTAGGGATGACATGCCAGCAACAAACGCTGACACTACACATCCAAGTATATCCGGCCAAATTTTGAAAGACAAGAATTGTACTTTTGAATTCCATAAAGTCAGTGTGGAAAAATGTGAAAAGATTATTGTTGTCTATCAACAAAGACAAGCCAGCGAGGTCTGACAATCTGGATGGAAAATTACTGAGGATAATAGCAGACGATATTTACAGGGTCAAACGTCCAACCAATCAGCCTGTTACCAACCTTTAGTAAACTTCTGGTAAAAAATGGTGTTTGACCAGATACAATTCTATTTCACAGTAAACAAATTGACAACATAATTTCAGCACGCTTATAGGGAAGGACACTCAACAAGCACAGCACTTACACAAATGACAAATGACAAATGATTATTGGCTGAGAAATTGATGATAAAATGATTGTGGGGGCTGTCTTGTTAGACTTCAATGCAGTTTTTGACATCATCGATCAGTCTGCTGCTGGAAAAAAAGTGTGTTAAGGCTTTACACCCCCTGCTATAATGTGGATAAAGAGTTAGCTGTCTAACAGAACACAGAGGGTGTTCTTTAATGGAAGCCTCTCAAATATAATCCAGTTAGAATCAGGAATTCCCCAGGGTAGCTGTTTAGGCCCCTTGCTTTTTTTCAATTTTTACTAACGACATGCCACTGAATTTGAGTAAAGCCAGAGTGTCTATGTATGCGGAAGACTCAACACTATTCACGTCAGCTACTACAGCAGCACTCAACAAAGAGCTGTTCAGTCGTGTGGTCAGGTGCCGATAAAAAGGACTTAGGAAAATTGCAATTGGCTCAGAACATCCCTTGGATGTATTTAATTTTACCTTTATTTAACTAGGCAAGTCAGTTAAGGACAAATTCTTATTTTCAATGACGGCCTAGGAACAGTGGGTTAACTGCCTGTTCAGGGGCAGAACGACAGATTTCTACCTTGTCAGCTCCGGTTACTAGTCCAACGCTCTAACCACTAGGCTAACCTGCCGCCCCAGAAAACTAATATTAATAATATGCATGTCTATCTCTCCTGGCTGAATGTGGAGGAGAGATTGACTTCATCATAACTTTTATTTATGAGAGGTATTGTGACATGTTGAATGCACCGAGTTGTTTGTCTAAACTACTGGCACACAGCTCAGACACCTATGCATACGCCACAAGAAATGCCACAAGTTTCCAAGTCCAGAACAGACTATGGGAGGTACACAGTACTACATAGAGCCATGACTACATGGAACTCTATTCCACATCAAGTAACTGACGCAAGAAGTAAAATTATAAAATTATAAAAAACACCTTATGGACTGTGAAGCAACACAAACATTGGCACACACACACACACACACACACACACACACACACACACACACACACACACACACACACACACACACACACACACACATGTGCTCTGTGGTTTGTTTTGTATTCCCCAGAAGTCTCTGATGTCACGTTCTGACCTTTATTTCCTTTGTTTTGTCTTTATGTAGTATGGTATCAGGGCGTGAGTTGGGGTGGGGCAGTCTATGTTAGTTTTTCTATGTTTTTTTTCTATTTCTGTGTTTGGCCTGGTACGGTTCTCAATCAGAGGCAGCTGTCTATCGTTGTCCCTGACCGAGAACCACATTTAGGTAACCTGGGTTTCACTGTTGGTTTGTGGACGTTTGTTTCCTGTGTCAGTGTTTGTGCCACACGGGACTGTTTCGTTTATATTCACCTTGTTATTTTGTATTTGTGTCGTGTTCAGTTTATACTATTAAAACATGGACCCTTTACCACGCTGCCTTTTTGGTCCGATCCTTGTTACTCCTCTTCAGACGAGGAAGAGGAAATCTGGCGTTACACCTCAGTGATTTTATGAAACTATACCCCAGTGTATTAGTTCCACACACATATATATATATATATTTTTTTTTACAGTTTAACAGTTATGAAGGTTATTTAACTTTTTTTCAGTCTTCGTCCATAGCTGTCGGTTACCCGGTGATACGGTACTTGTGCCAGCCTTGGATTATAGTGGGCAGCAACGGTTGTTTTAAAAACTGCCTTAATTTGGCTGGACCCCAGGAAGAGTGGCTGCTGCTTTGGGATCCATAATAAATAACAATACAAACTACATCAGATTGTTTTTCACTAATAACCATTGTTGGACTGTTTGAAATTGGAATCCTTTGTTCCTGGACATTTCCAGTCAAATAATATTGAAAAGTCTTTTAAAATTTTTCCCAAACTAAAATATTCCCTTAAATATACAGTTTAAGATCAAATAATGCAACAAAATCTTTAAAAAAAAATCTAAAATATAAAAGTAAAGTTTCCCTGCCGGACAAGGATTGTCCAGACTTACGAGAATCACCAAGATCATTTCCTGTTGTTCCACACATTTCTTTCTTGGCGTATGACACGTTCTCTATGGGGCCTGATCTCTATATGGGGCCTGATCTCTATATGGGGCCTGATCTCTCTATGGGGCCTGATCTCTCTATGGGGCCTGACCTCTATATGGGGCCTGATCTCTCTATGGGGTCTGATCTCTATATGGGGCCTGATCTCTCTATGGGGCCTGATCTCTCTATGGGGCCTGATCTCTCTATGGGGCCTGATCTCTATATGGGGCCTGATCTCTCTATGGGGTCTGATCTCTCTATGGGGCCTGACCTCTATATGGGGCCTGATCTCTCTATGGGGTCTGATCTCTCTATGGGGCCTGATCTCTCTATGGGGCCTGATCTCTCTATGGGGCCAGATCTCTCTATGGGGTCTGATCTCTCTATGGGGCCTGATCTCTCTATGGGGCCTGACCTCTATATGGGGCCTGATCTCTCTATGGGGTCTGATCTCTATATGGGGCCTGATCTCTCTATGGGGCCTGATCTCTCTATGGGGCCTGATCTCTCTATGGGGCCTGATCTCTATATGGGGCCTGATCTCTCTATGGGGTCTGATCTCTCTATGGGGCCTGACCTCTATATGGGGCCTGATCTCTCTATGGGGTCTGATCTCTCTATGGGGCCTGATCTCTCTATGGGGCCTGATCTCTCTATGGGGCCTGATCTCTCTATGGGGTCTGATCTCTCTATGGGGCCTGATCTCTCTATGGGGCCTGATCTCTCTATGGGGTCTGATCTCTCTATGGGGCCTGATCTCTCTATGGGGCCTGATCTCTCTATGGGGCCTGATCTCTCTATGGGGCCTGATCTCTCTATGGGGCCTGATCTCTCTATGGGGTCTGATCTCTATATGGGGCCTGATCTCTATATGGGGCCTGATCTCTCTATGGGGCCTGATCTCTATATGGGGCCTGATCTCTATATGGGGCCTGATCTCTCTATGGGGCCTGCTCTCTCTATCGGGCCTGATCTCTCTATGGGGCCTGATCTCTATATGGGGCCTGATCTCTATATGGGGCCTGATCTCTCTATGGGGCCTGATCTCTATATGGGGCCTGATCTCTATATGGGGCCTGATCTCTCTATGGGGCCTGATCTCTCTATGGGGCCTGATCTCTCTATGGGGCCTGATCTCTCTATGGGGCCTGACCTCTCTATGGGGCCTGATCTCTCTATGGGGCCTGATCTCTATATGGGGCCTGATCTCTCTATGGGGCCTGACCTCTCTATGGGGCCTGAACTCTCTATGGGGCCTGAACTCTCTATGGGGCCTGACCTCTCTATGGGGCCTGAACTCTCTATGGGGCCTGATCTCTCTATGGGGCCTGATCTCTCTATGGGGCCTGATCTCTCTATGGGGCCTGACCTCGATATGGGGCCTGACCTCTCTATGGGGCCTGATCTCTCTATGGGGCCTGATCTCTATATGGGGCCTGATCTCTCTATGGGGTCTGATCTCTCTATGGGGCCTGACCTCTATATGGGGCCTGATCTCTCTATGGGGTCTGATCTCTCTATGGGGCCTGATCTCTCTATGGGGCCTGATCTCTCTATGGGGTCTGATCTCTCTATGGGGCCTGATCTCTCTATGGGGCCTGATCTCTCTATGGGGCCTGATCTCTCTATGGGGCCTGATCTCTCTATGGGGCCTGATCTCTCTATGGGGCCTGATCTCTCTATGGGGTCTGATCTCTATATGGGGCCTGATCTCTATATGGGGCCTGATCTCTATATGGGGCCTGATCTCTCTATGGGGCCTGATCTCTATATGGGGCCTGATCTCTATATGGGGCCTGATCTCTCTATGGGGCCTGATCTCTCTATCGGGCCTGATCTCTCTATGGGGCCTGATCTCTATATGGGGCCTGATCTCTATATGGGGCCTGATCTCTCTATGGGGCCTGATCTCTATATGGGGCCTGATCTCTCTATGGGGCCTGATCTCTCTATGGGGCCTGATCTCTCTATGGGGCCTGATCTCTCTATGGGGCCTGATCTCTCTATGGGGCCTGATCTCTATATGGGGCCTGATCTCTCTATGGGGCCTGATCTCTATATGGGGCCTGATCTTTCTATGGGGCCTGATCTCTCTATGGGGCCTGACCTCTCTATGGGGCCTGATCTCTCTATGGGGCCTGATCTATCTATGGGGCCTGACCTCTCTATGGGGCCTGATCTCTCTATGGGGCCTAAACTCTCTATGGGCCTGACCTCTCTATGGGCCTGATCTCTCTATGGGGCCTGATCTCTCTATGGGGCCTGATCTCTCTATGGGGCCTGACCTCTCTATGGGGCCTGATCTCTCTATGGGGCCTGATCTCTATATGGGGCCTGATCTCTCTATGGGGCCTGACCTCTCTATGGGGCCTGAACTCTCTATGGGGCCTGATCTCTCTATGGGGCCTGATCTCTCTATGGGGCCTGATCTCTCTATGGGGCCTGACCTCTATATGGGGCCTGATCTCTCTATGGGGCCTGATCTCTCTATGGGGCCTGACCTCTATATGGGGCCTGACCTCTCTATGGGGCCTGATCTCTCTATGGGGCCTGATCTCTCTATGGGGCCTGATCTCTCTATGGGGCCTGATCTCTCTATGGGGCCTGACCTTTCTATGGGGCCTGATCTCTCTATGGGGCCTGATCTCTATACGGGGCCTGATCTCTATATGGGGCCTGACCTCTATATGGGGCCTGATCTCTCTATGGGGCCTGACCTCTCTATGGGGCCTGATCTCACTATGGGGCCTGATCTCTCTATGGGGCCTGACCTCTCTATGGGGCCTGATCTCTCTATGGGGCCTGATCTCTCTATGGGGCCTGATCTCTCTATGGGGCCTGATCTCTCTATGGGGCCTGACCTCTCTATGGGGCCTGATCTCTCTATGGGGCCTGATCGCTCTATGGGGCCTGATCTCTCTATGGGGCCTGACCTCTCTATGGGGCCTGATCTCTCTATGGGGCCTGATCTCTCTATGGGGCCTGATCTCTCTATGGGGCCTGACCTCTCTATGGGGCCTGATCTCTCTATGGGGCCTGAACTCTCTATGGGGCCTGATCTCTCTATGGGGCCTGAACTCTCTATGGGGCCTGATCTCTCTATGGGGCCTGATCTCTATATGGGGCCTGATCTCTCTATGGGGCCTGATCTCTCTATGGGGCCTGACCTCTCTATGGGGCCTGATCTCTCTATGGGGCCTGATCTCTCTATGGGGCCTGAACTCTCTATGGGGCCTGATCTCTCTATGGGGCCTGATCTCTCTATGGGGCCTGATCTCTCTATGGGGCCTGAACTCTCTATGGGGCCTGATCTCTCTATGGGGCCTGACCTCTCTATGGGGCCTGATCTCTCTATGGGGCCTGAACTCTCTATGGGGCCTGATCTCTCTATGGGGCCTGATCTCTCTATGGGGCCTGACCTCTCTATGGGGCCTGATCTATCTATGGGGCCTGACCTCTCCATGGGGCCCGACCTCTCTCTGGGGCCTGATCTCTATATGGGGCCTAATCTCTCTATGGGGCCTGAACTCTCTATGGGGCCTGATCTCTCTATGGGGCCTGAACTCTCTATGGGGCCTGATCTCTCTATGGGGCCTGATCTCTCTATGGGGCCTGATCTATCTATGGGGCCTGACCTCTCTATGGGGCCTGATCTATCTATGGGGCCTGACCTCTCTATGGGGCCCGACCTCTCTATGGGGCCTGATCTCTCTATGGGGCCTGACCTCTCTATGGGGCCTGATCTCTCTATGGGGCCTAATCTCTCAATGGGGCCTGACCTCTCTATGGGGCCTGATCTCTCTATGGGGCCTGAACTCTCTATGGGGCCTGATCTATCTATGGGGCCTGATCTCTATATGGGGCCTGAACTCTCTATGGGGCCTAATCTCTCTATGGGGCCTGACCTCTCTATGGGGCCTGATCTATCTATGGGGCCTGACATCTCTATGGGGCCCGACCTCTCTATGGGGCCTGATCTCTCTATGGGGCCTGACCTCTCTATGGGGCCTGATCTCTCTATGGGGCCTAATCTCTCAATGGGGCCTGACCTCTCTATGGGGACTGACCTCTCTATGGGGCCTAATCTCTCTATGGGGCCTGATCTCTCTATGGGGCCTGATCTCTCTATGGGGCCTGATCTCTCTATGGGGCCTGATCTCTCTATGGGGCCTAATCTCTCTATGGGGCCTGATATCTCTATGGGGCCTGACCTCTCTATGGGGCCTGATCTCTCTATGGGGCCCGACCTCTCTATGGGGCCCGACCTCTCTATGGGGCCTGACCTCTCTATGGGGCCTGACCTCTCTATCGGGCCTGATCTCTCTATGGGGCCTGATCTCTCTATGGGGCCTGACCTCTCTATGGGGCCTGACCTCTCTATGGGGCCTGATCTCTCTATGGGGCCTGATCTCTCTATGGGACCTGACCTCTCTATGGGGCCCGATCTCTCTATGGGGCCCGACCTCTCTATGGGGCCCGACCTCTCTATGGGGCCTGACCTCTCTACGGGGCCTGACCTCTCTATGGGGCCTGATCTCTCTATGGGGCCTGATCTCTCTATGGGGCCTGACCTCTCTATGTGGCCCGAACTCTCTATGGGGCCCGACCTCTCTATGGGGCCTGACCTCTCTATGGGGCCTGACCTCTCTATGGGGCCTGATCTCTCTATGGGGCCTGATCTCTCTATGGGGCCTGATCTCTCTATGGGCCTGACCTCTCTATGGGGCCTGATCTCTCTATGGGGCCTGACCTCTCTATGGGGCCTGCTCTCTCTATGGGGCCTGACCTCTCTATGGGGCCTGACCTCTCTATGGGGCCTGACCTCTCTATGGGGACCGATCTCTCTATGGGGCCTGACCTCTCTATGGGGACTGACCTCTCTATGAGGCCTAATCTCTCTTTGGGGCCTGATCTCTCTATGGGGCCTGATCTCTCTATGGGGCCTGATCTCTCTATGGGGCCTGATCTCTCTATGGGGCCTAATCTCTCTATGGGGCCTGATATCTCTATGGGGCCTGACCTCTCTATGGGGCCTGATCTCTCTATGGGGCCCGACCTCTCTATGGGGCCCGACCTCTCTATGGGGCCTGACCTCTCTATGGGGCCTGACCTCTCTATCGGGCCTGATCTCTCTATGGGGCCTGATCTCTCTATGGGGCCTGACCTCTCTATGGGGCCTGACCTCTCTATGGGGCCTGATCTCTCTATGGGGCCTGATCTCTCTATGGGACCTGACCTCTCTATGGGGCCCGATCTCTCTATGGGGCCCGACCTCTCTATGGGGCCCGACCTCTCTATGGGGCCTGACCTCTCTACGGGGCCTGACCTCTCTATGGGGCCTGATCTCTCTATGGGGCCTGATCTCTCTATGGGGCCTGACCTCTCTATGTGGCCCGAACTCTCTATGGGGCCCGACCTCTCTATGGGGCCTGACCTCTCTATGGGGCCTGACCTCTCTATGGGGCCTGATCTCTCTATGGGGCCTGATCTCTCTATGGGGCCTGATCTCTCTATGGGCCTGACCTCTCTATGGGGCCTGATCTCTCTATGGGGCCTGACCTCTCTATGGGGCCTGCTCTCTCTATGGGGCCTGACCTCTCTATGGGGCCTGACCTCTCTATGGGGCCTGACCTCTCTATGGGGACCGATCTCTCTATGGGGCCTGATCTCTCTATGGGGCCTGATCTCTCTATGGGGCCCGACCTCTCTATGGGGCCTGATCTCTCTATGGGGCCTGACCTCTCTATGGGGCCTGACCTCTCTATAGGGCCTGATCTCTCTATGGGGCCTGATCTCTCTATAGCCTGATCTCTCTATGAGGCCCGATCTCTCTATGAGGCCCGATCTCTCTATGACACCTCTATGGGGCGACACCAAACATTTTTTTGTGTGTGTTGGGGCTCCCGAAGCTTGTGGGCCTTGCCAGTGGAAGTCAGGCAGATGAAGTGTGTGTGTGTGTGTGTGTGTGTGTGTGTGTGTGTGTGTGTGTGTGTGTGTGTGTGTGTGTGTGTGTGTGTGTGTGTGTGTGTGTGTGTGTGTGTGTGTGTGTGTGTGTGTGTGTGTGTGTGTCAGATCATTTTCTGGTGCAGTGGTTCAGTGGGATGTTCCTCTCTCTCCCCATATGGCTGGTATTGTTTGTTCTGCACCACTACACACACACACACACACACACACACACACACACACACACACACACACACACACACACACACACACACACACACACACACACACACTATGGCCATGTTTGTTGTTTCTGCACGACAACACTGAAATCCTCCAAATGCAAGGCACACACATACAATCCTACATTCTGCAGTATCACAACTTAAAAATACACACACACATACACACACGCACACTAAATCCCATGCAACTGATCCTCCTTCTGTTGGAAGGATTACAAACTAAAAACCAAACTCAATCAGAACCGTTATAAACAGAAACACAGCTGTTTGCCGTTTTTCTCTGTCGGGCAACGTTGCGTTGCCCGACAGAGAAAAACGTCAAACAGTGTCCCTTCATAATTATAATCAGAATGTTCCACAGTCAATACGAGACTACAACACACACACACACAGTCGATACCAGACACTAGCCTTGAGCTGGTTATGTATTCAAATATGAATCCCCTGTCTGTACATGTCAGCGATTGGGTGCAGAGTGAAAGCGGAGTCAGGCGCAGGACACAGGTGTAGAGTAAATCCAACTGAGTTTTACTCAAAGAATAAAGCAAAAAATTCCCAACAGGAACACACAACACAACTCTGACACAAACACAACCACTAACGACACGAACAATCACGGACAGGACAGAAATGTACGTCAAGGTGGTTAAATAGGGAATGTAATGAGGGAATGTAAAACAGGTGTGTGTGTAATCAGACAAAACAAAACAGAAAAATGGATCGGTAGTGACTAGAAAGCCGGTGACCGTCGACCGCCAGAACACCACCCGAACAAGGAGAAGTCGTGACGGTACAGTGCCTTTGGAAAGTATTCAGACCCCCTGTCTTCTTCAATATTTTGTTACGTTAAAGCCTTATTCTAAAATAGATTAAATCATCCCCCCCACCTCTCATCAATCTATACCCCATAATGACAAAGCAAAAATTGTTTTGTTTTTTGCTCATTTATAAAAAATATATAAAACACAGAAATATCACATTTACAGTATTCAGACCCTTTACTCAGTACTTTGTTGAAGCACCTTTGGCAGCGATTACAGCATTGAGTCTTTTTGGGTATGTCTCTAAGAGCTGTAAGTATTTCTGTCTCTAAGAGCTGTAAGCTTTTCTGGGTAAGTCTCTAAGAGCTGTAAGTTTTTCTGTCTCTAAGAGCTGTAAGTATTTCTGTCTCTAAGAGCTGTAAGCTTTTCTGTCTCTAAGAGCTGTAAGCTTTTCTGGGTAAGTCTCTAAGAGCTGTAAGTTTTTCTGTCTCTAAGAGCTGTAAGCTTTTCTGGGTAAGTCTCTAAGAGCTGTAAGTTTTTCTGGGTCAGTCTCTAAGAGCTGTAAGCTTTTCTGGGTCAGTCTCTAAGAGCTGTAAGTTTTTCTGTCTCTAAGAGCTGTAAGCTTTTCTGGGTAAGTCTCTAAGAGCTGTAAGTTTTTCTGTCTCTAAGAGCTGTAAGTATTTCTGTCTCTAAGAGCTGTAAGCTTTTCTGTCTCTAAGAGCTGTAAGCTTTTCTGGGTAAGTCTCTAAGAGCTGTAAGTTTTTCTGTCTCTAAGAGCTGTAAGCTTTTCTGGGTAAGTCTCTAAGAGCTGTAAGTTTTTCTGGGTCAGTCTCTAAGAGCTGTAAGCTTTTCTGGGTCAGTCTCTAAGAGCTGTAAGCTTTTCTGTCTCTAAGAGCTGTAAGCTTTTCTGGGTAAGTCTCTAAGAGCTGTAAGTTTTTCTGGGTCAGTCTCTAAGAGCTGTAAGTATTTCTGTCTCTAAGAGCTGTGAGTATTTCTGGGTCAGTCTCTAAGAGCTGTAAGCTTTTCTGGGTAAGTCTCTAAGAGCTGTAAGTATTTCTGGGTATGTCTCTAAGAACTGTAAGCTTTTCTGGGTAAGTCTCTAAGAGCTGTAAGTATTTCTGGGTCAGTCTCTAAGAGCTGTAAGCTTTTCTGGGTAAGTCTCTAAGAGCTGTAAGTATTTCTGTGTCTAAGAGCTGTAAGTATGTCTGGGTAAGTCTCTAAGAGCTGTAAGCTTTTCTGGGTAAGTCTCTAAGAGCTGTAAGTTTTTCTGGGTCAGTCTCTGAGAGCTGTAAGTATTTCTGTCTCTAAGAGCTGTAAGTATTTCTGTCTCTAAGAGCTGTGAGTATTTCTGTCTCTAAGAGCTGTAAGTATTTCTGTCTCTAAGAGCTGTAAGTATTTCTGTCTCTAAGAGCTGTAAGTATTTCTGTCTCTAAGAGCTGTAAGTATTTCTGTCTCTAAGAGCTGTAAGTATTTCTGTCTCTAAGAGCTGTAAGTATTTCTGTCTCTAAGAGCTGTGAGTCTTTCTGGGTAAGTCTCTAAGAGCTGTGAGTATTTCTGGGTAAGTCTCTAAGAGCTACAAGCTTGGTACAGCTATATTTACTTTCCGAAGGCACTGTATGTATGTGTATGGGTGTGTGTGTGCATATTAGTGTGTGTGTGTGTGTGTGTGTTTATGTGTGTGTGTGTGTTTTAGAATTTCAAGTATCCAAGACAATTAGATATTATTATTAAATTATATTACGGTTTTGCACAATTTCTGAAACCTCCATTTCTAGAAAACATTAAACAACAAAACCTCATCTTCAAGCACTATTTACATGACCTCTGACTCCTCTGGCCAAATTAAACATTCACCGCAAAACAGTTTTACCTGTGTTCAAAATCAAACCCTGCTCTCAAATCATAAACAAAGTGATCCAAATGATATAGACTCTCAAGCAGTCAGTAAACAATACACCGAAAAATAGAAAACACATTGTTCAAAACATACAATTCTCAGGGAGAAGTACATTTTTTTATCCCCCAAAAAAAAGATTCATATTTTTCCGTCATTGTCTTTTGATGAACGAAAACATGTTCTATCATAGTAGCTCAAAAATGGATCAGAAATTACTCCTCTGCTTTGCTCTTTGCAATTTAGTTTTTTGTTCTTCCTCCTCCTTGTACCCCTATTTTTACAGTACTGTACCCTGCATCTCACAAACTTGTCCTTTGTCTCTGTGATACTGTAATTCTTGTTCTTTGTTGATATGAACCTGCAACCAGTCAAAATCTATTGAGCAGTCAGTACTGTTAATAAATGGAAAGCACAATGTTCAGGGCCATACAATTCATCCATTGTACAGTATACAGCCTACAATGCACTGTACTACAGTATCCATTCTCAGACTTTCTCCTTCCCACCTTCAACAACTTGTTTGCTCTCTGAACTGGCTTATATTGGTTGTGTCTCATCATTTGAAACAGGTTAAATCCATTTTGACTGATTGTGTTCAATCAATGACATATATTCTCTATTTGTATTTGATTGTTGCCACTTGTGTTTACCAGTATGGATGACATGTGCATTAGAGTGCAGAATGTGTTTACCAGTATGGATGACATGTGCATTAGAGTGCAGAATGTGTTTACCAGTATGGATGACATGTGTATTAGAGTGCAGAATGTGTTTACCAGTATGGGATGACATGTGCATTAGAGTGCAGAATGTGTTTACCAGTATGGATGACATGTGCATTAGAGTGCAGAATGTGTTTACCAGTATGGGATGACATGTGCATTAGAGTGCAGAATGTGTTTACCAGTATGGATGACATGTGCATTAGAGTGCAGAATGTGTTTACCAGTATGGATGACATGTGTATTAGAGTGCAGAATGTGTTTACCAGTATGGGATGACATGTGCATTAGAGTGCAGAATGTGTTTACCAGTATGGATGACATGTGCATTAGAGTGCAGAATGTGTTTACCAGTATGGATGACATGTGTATTAGAGTGCAGAATGTGTTTACCAGTATGGGATGACATGTGCATTAGAGTGCAGAATGTGTTTACCAGTATGGATGACATGTGCATTAGAGTGCAGAATGTGTTTACCAGTATGGATGACATGTGTATTAGAGTGCAGAATGTGTTTACCAGTATGGATGACATGTGCATTAGAGTGCAGAATGTGTTTACCAGTATGGATGACATGTGTATTAGAGTGCAGAATGTGTTTACCAGTATGGGATGACATGTGCATTAGAGTGCAGAATGTGTTTACCAGTATGGATGACATGTGCATTAGAGTGCAGAATGTGTTTACCAGTATGGATGACATGTGTATTAGAGTGCAGAATGTGTTTACCAGTATGGGATGACATGTGCATTAGAGTGCAGAATGTGTTTACCAGTATGGATGACATGTGCATTAGAGTGCAGAATGTGTTTACCAGTATGGATGACATGTGTATTAGAGTGCAGAATGTGTTTACCAGTATGGGATGACATGTGCATTAGAGTGCAGAATGTGTTTACCAGTATGGATGACATGTGCATTAGAGTGCAGAATGTGTTTACCAGTATGGATGACATGTGCATTAGAGTGCAGAATGTGTTTACCAGTATGGATGACATGTGCATTAGAGTACAGAATGTGTTTTGAGAATGAGAATGTGTTTAGAGTTTTGCTGAAAAGTGTAAGTGAGATCTGCAAATTGTGTTTTACCATGTGAAATGGTTTAAGGTATTGACAACAGACTGCATAATTAGCTAAATGAGTCCAGATAACTATTGTGGTCGGCAACATTTGTGGCGTTATAGAGAGAGAGAGAGAGATCGTAGAAAAAAAGTATATTTGACCTCTCAGCTTCCCTATCAAATCAAAAAAATTCTAACAGAAAACCGGAGAAAATGAACAACAGTGAAAATGAAGATGATGATGCAAAAACATAAGAAACAAAATGAAGAAACCATCCAATCAAAAAACATAGAGACCCAGAAAACCTGAGTCCACTGACACCCCTATCAGACCACAGCAAAATCACAGTCTACTTGAACAGAGCAATACTCAATCATGAGGCATCAAAGCCAAAGGAACTGAGTAACATTAAGAAATGCTATAGATGGAAGGAATGCAGTTTGGAAACCTACCAAAAAACAATTAGGCAACAACAAATTCAATCCCTTTTAGACAATTTCCTGGGTAAAACGTTCCACTGTAATAGTGAAGGTGTAAACTTGGCAGTAGAAAATCTTAACAGTATATTTGACCTCTCAGCTTCCCTATCAAATCTAAAAATCTCAAATAGAAAACTGAAGAAAATTAACAATAATGACAAATGGTTTGATGAAGAATGCAAAAATCTAAAAGAAATTGAGAAACCTGTCCAACCAAAAACATAGAGACCCGGAAAACCTGAGTCTACGCCTTCACTATGGTGAATCACTAAAACAATACAGAAATACACTACGGAAAAAGAAGGAACAGCACGTCAGAAATCAGCTCAATGTAATTGAAGAATC
>NC_143030.1:7447092-7469592 GCF_057628025.1 Oncorhynchus mykiss
ATACAGGAAGTACCAGGTAATAACATGGCTATATACAGGAAGTACCCGGTAATAACATGGCTATATACAGGAAGTACCAGGTAATAACATGGCTATATACAGGAAGTACCAGGTAATAACATGGCTCTATACAGGAAGTACCAGGTAATAACATGGCTCTATACAGGAAGTACCAGGTAATAACATGGCTATATACAGGAAGTACCAGGTAATAACATGGCTATATACAGGAAGTACCAGGTAATAACATGGCTATATACAGGAAGTACCAGGTAATAACATGGCTATATACAGGAAGTACCAGGTAATAACATGGCTATATACAGGGAGTACCAGGTAATAACATGGCTATATACAGGGAGTACCAGGTAATAACATGGCTATATACAGGGAGTACCAGGTAAATACATGGCTATATACAGGGAGTACCAGGTAAATACATGGCTATATACAGGGAGTACCAGGTAATAACATGGCTATATACAGGGAGTACCAGGTAAATACATGGCTATATACAGGAAGTACCAGGTAATAACATGGCTATATACAGGAAGTACCAGGTAATAACATGGCTATATACAGGAAGTACCAGGTAATAACATGGCTATATACAGGAAGTACCCGGTAATAACATGGCTATATACAGGGAGTACCAGGTAGTAACATAGTTATATACAGGAAGTACCCGGTAATAACATGGCTATATACAGGGAGTACCAGGTAGTAACATAGTTATATACAGGAAGTACCAGGTAATAACATGGCTATATACAGGAAGTACCAGGTAATAACATGGCTATATACAGGAAGTACCAGGTAATAACATCGCTATATACAGGAAGTACCAGGTAATAACATGGCTATATACAGGAAGTACCCGGTAATAACATGGCTATATACAGGGAGTACCAGGTAGTAACATGGTTATATACAGGAAGTACCAGGTAATAACATGGCTATATACAGGGAGCACCAGGTAATAACATGGCTATATACAGGGAGTACCAGGTAATAACATGGCTATATACAGGAAGTACCAGGTAATAACATGGCTATATACAGGGAGTACCAGGTAATAACATGGCTATATACAGGGAGTACCAGGTAATAACATGGCTATATACAGGGAGTACCAGGTAAATACATGGCTATATACAGGGAGTACCAGGTAATAACATGGCTATATACAGGGAGTACCAGGTAATAACATGGCTATATACAGGGAGTACCAGTACCGAGTAAATGTGCAGGGGTACGAGGTTGTTGAGGTAATACAGTAGGTACATGTAGGTAGGGGTAAAAGTGACTAGACAATCAGGATAGATAATACACAGAGTAGCAACAGTGTATGTGATGTGTAAAAGTGAGTGTATGTGTGGGTGTGGCATCAATATGTGCGTGTGTGTGTGTGTGTGTGTGTGTGTGTGTGTGTGTGTCTATTGAGAGTGCAAGGTATTCAGAGCAAAACACTTAAGATAAATAAATGAAATAGACTGAACAAAAATATAAACTCAACATGTAAAGTTTCATGAGCTGAAGCAGAAATGTTACATCACGCACAAAAAGCTAATTTCTCTCAAATTTGTTTACATCCCTGTTAGTGGGCATTTTCTCCGATACCAATATAATCCATCCACCTAACAGGTGTGGCATATCAAGAAGCAAACTCCATGATAATTACACAGGTGCACCTTGTGCTGGGGGGGGGGGGGTCAATAAGAAAACATGCTGTTATTTTTTTTTTTAAAAGAAGTTAAAAACAGTTTCTAAATACCCTTTTGTAAGAATTTAAGAATTTTAGATTCCTGAGGTGATCAACTCTGTGCACCTTCTAATATATTGATGATTCTGTCGGCAGAAAAACATGTTTTTTTTTTTTAAACACTCCTTAACGACTATTTTAAGCCATTTTAAACTCTAGAGATGACAGTCAACTAATGTTAACCTCTAAACAGACGTTAGCATTCCCATTATATCCCTCAGCACTGCGACTCATTAAACACTGTCTCATTAAAATGGTAACATTATATAATATATTCAAAATAGTACTGTGATTTTTTCACATTTAGTCGTCCTCTGAGAGCCAGTCAAAGTCATGTGACAGTGTGTGTGTGTGTGTGTGTTTATGTGTATCAAAGTTATCTGACAGACAATGTCAAGGGAACTAACCCTCTGACGACTGACGAGTTCGTTTCTGAGACGTGTCTCCTTCAAAATCCAATTGTATTTGTATTTGTCACATGCGCCGAGTACAACAGTTTAAATGCTTACTTACTTTTAAGAAAATACCCAAAAAAAGTAAGAGATAAGACTAACAAATAATTAAAGAGCAGCAGTAAATATCATTAGCGGGGCTTTATACAGAGGGTACCGGTACAGAGTCACTGTGGAGGCTATATACAGGGGGTACCGGTACAGAGTCAATGTGGAGGCTATATACAGGGGGTACCGGTACAGAGTCAATGTGGAGGCTATATACAGGGTGTACCGGTACAGAGTCAATGTGGAGGCTATATACTGGGGGTACCGGTACAGAGTCAATGTGCAGGGACACCGTTTAGTCAAGGTAATTGAGGTAATATGTACATGTAGGTAGAGTTATTAAAGTGACTATGCATAGATAATAACAGAGATTAGCAGCAGCTTAGAAGAGGGGGGAGGAGGCAAATAGTCTGGGTAGCCATTTGATAAGCTGTTCAGGAGTCTTATGTCTTAGGGGTAGAAGCTGTTTAGAAGCCTCTTGGACCTAGACTTGGTGCTCCGCTACCGCTTGCCGTGCAGTAGCAGAGAGAACATCCTATGATTTGGAGTCTTTGACAATTTTTAGTGCCTTCCTCTGACACCGCCTGGTGGCATGGCAGGAAGCTTGGTCCCGGGGATGTACTGGTTCGTACCCTCTGTAGTGCCTTGCGGTCGGAGGCCAAGCAGTTGCCATACCAGACAGTCGATGGTGCAGCTGTAAAAACCTTTGAGGATCTAAGGACCCATGACAAAAATCTTTTCAGTCTCCTGAGGGTGAATAGGTTTTGTCGTGCCCTCTTCACGACTGTCTTGGTGTGTTTGGACCATGTTAGTTTGTTGGTGATGTGAACACCAAGGAACTTGAAGCTCTCAACCTGCTCCACTACAGCCCCGTCGATGAGAATGGGGGCGTGCTCGGTCCTCTGTTTCCTGTAGTCCATAGACATCTCCTTTGTCTTGATCACGTTGGGGGAGAGGTTGTTGTCCTTGCATCACATTGTCAGGTCTCTGACCTCCTCCCTGTAGGCTGTCTCATCGTTGTCAGTGATCAGGGGTAAAAATGACTAGACAATCAGGGTAGATAATACACATAGTAGCAACTGTGTGTGCGTGTGTGCGTGTGTGTGTGTGTTGGTTTTGTCATCAGCAAACTTAATGATGCTGTTGGAGTCATTCCTGGACGTGCAGTCGTGAGTGAACAGGGAGTACAGGAGGGGACACCCCACGCACACCTGGGGGGCCCCCATGTTGAGGATCAGCGTGGCGGATGTGTTGTTACCTACCCTCACCACCTGGGGGCGGACCGTCAGGAAGTCGAGTACCCAGTTGCACAGGGCGGGGTCGAGACTCAGGGTCTCGAGCGTGATGACGAGTTTGGAGGGTACTATGGTGTTAAATGCTGAGCTGTAGTCGATAAACAGCATTCTCACATAGGTATTCCTCTTGTCCAGATGGGTTAGGGCAGTGTGCAGTGTGGTTGCGATTGCGTCATCTGTGGACCTATTTGGGCGGTAAGGAAATTGGAGTGGGTCTAGGGTGTCAGGTAGGGTGGAGGTGATATGGTCCTTGACTAGTCTCTCAAAGCACTTCATGATGACGGAAGTGAGTGCTACGGGGCGGTAGTCGTTTAGCTCAGTTACCTTAGCTTTCTTGGGAACAGGGATAATGGTGGCCCTCTTGAAGCATGTGGGAACAGCAGACTGGGATAAGGATTTATTGAATATGTCCGTAAACACACCAGCCAGCTGGTCTGCGCATGCTCTGAGGACACGACTGGGGATGCTGTCTGGGCCTGCAGCCTTGCGAGGGTTAACACGTTTAAATGTTTTACTCACGTCGGCTGCAATGAAGGTTTTGGTTGCTGGCCGTGTCAGTGGCACTGTATTGTCCTCAAAGCGGGCAAAAAAGTTATTTAGTCTGTCTGGGAGCAAGACATCCTGGTCTTTGACAGGGCTGGTTTTCTTTTTGTAATCCGTGATTGACTGTAGACCCTGCCACATGCCTCTTGTGTCTGAGCCGTTGAATTGAGATTCTACTTTGTCTCTATACTGACGCGTAGCTTGTTTGATAGCCTTGCGGAGGGAATAGCTACACTGTTTGTATTCGGTCATGTTACCAGACACCTTGCCCTGATTAAAAGCAGTGGTTCGCGCTTTCAGTTTTACGTGAATGCTGCCATCAATCCACGGTTTCTGGTTTGGTAATGTTTTAATCATTGCTATGGATACGACATCGTCAATGCACTTGCTAATAAACTCGCTCACCGAATCAGCGTATTCGTCAATGTTGTTGTTGGACGCAATGTGGAACATGTCCCAATCCACTTGATCGAAGCAGTCTTGAAGCGTGGAATCAGATTGGTCAGACCAGCGTTGAACAGACCTGAGCGCGGGAGCTTCTTGTTTTAGTTTCTGTCTGTAGGCAGGGAGCAACAAAATGGAGTCGTGGTCAGCTTTTCCGAAAGGAGGGCGGGCGAAGGCCTTATATGCGTCGCAGAAGTTAGAATAACAATGATCCAGGGTTTTACCAGCCCAGGTTGCGCAATCGATATGCTGATAGAATTTAGGGAGTCTTGTTTTCAGATTAGCCTTGTTAAAATCACCAGCTACAATGAATGCAGCCTCCGGATAAATGGATTCCAGTTTGCAAAGAGTCAAATAAAGTTTGTTCAGAGCCATCGATGTGTCTGCTTGGAGGGGAATATATACGGCTGTGATTGTAATTGAAGAGAATTCCCTTGGTAGATAATATGACATTTGATTGCTACTGGATTCCATGTTTTATTTCATAGTGTTGTTCACTATTATTCTATATTGTATAAAATAGTACCACTAAATAAAAAAGCTGGAATGAGAAAGTGTATCCAAACTTTTGACTGGCTTATTTAACCTGGCAAGTCAGTTAGGGAACAAATTCTTATTTATAATGTCGGCCTACACCGGCCAAACCCAAACAATGCTGGGCCAATTGTGAGCAGCCCCAATCATGGACAGCTTGGACTCGAACCAGGGACACCTCTTGCACTGAGATGCAGTGCGTTAGACCTCTGCGCCAATCGGGTTCCTAAAAAAATGTATATGAGGGATTGGAATATATAACACAATAATATAATATAACAAATATTATATATATATATATAAATAATGCAGATATTTAAGCTGATCTAAAAAATAAACTTCCCTCTTCAATATCAGGATGTTCTGATATGATGATAGATATTCCAGTTCTGATTCTATCGGATAACCTTCCTTCCTGCCTGCAGGCCTCAAAGCAGGAAGTGGCTGACTTCCTTCCCTTAGAGATTAATTAAGGTTTCAAGCTTTTTTTTGAATCACTGCGTCCCTTTGAAATACGTCCCCTAGGTACACTTTTGTCTGCTGCTTTAAGTTCCCCTTTGAAATACGGGACATACAAAAATATGCACACAAACAAATCAAAGAGGCGGTCTGGTGACAATCTATCTCAAACAGAGATACATAGAGCTGCCCCAGGTGTGTGTCTGTGTGTGTGTGAGTGTGTGTGTGTGTGTGTGTGTGTGTGTGTGTGTGTGTGTGTGTGTGTGTGTGTGTGTGTGTGTGTGTGTGTGTGCGTGTGTGTGTGTGCGTGTGTGTGTGTGTCAGGCCGGCTAAGTTAGAGTGTATACGATCAAACAGCATGTCTCAGCTATCAGAAAAAAACATGTTCAAGCCCCAGAGGATTGAACAGTGCTGCTCCAAATAGGGAGGGAGGGAGGGAGGGAGGGAGGGAGGGAGGGAGGGAGGGAGGGAGGGAGGGAGGGAGGGAGGGAGGGAGGGAGGGAGAGAGAGAGTAGAGAGACAGAGAGAGAGTAGAGAGACAGAGAGAGAGTAGAGAGACAGAGAGAGAGAGAGAGACAGAGAGAGAGAGAGAGTAGCGAGACAGAGAGAGAGAGAGAGAGAGAGAAAGAAAGAAAGAGAGAAAAATAAATAGAGAGAGAAAAAGAAATAAAGAGAGAGAGAGAGAGAGAGAGAGAGAGAGGGAGAAAAATAAATAAAGAGAGAGACAGAGAGAGAGAGAGAAATAAATAGAGAGAGAGAGAGATAAATAAATAGAGAGAGAGAAATAAATAGAGAGAGAGAGAGAAAGAAAGAAAGAAAAAGAGAGAGAGAGAGAGAGAGAGAGAGAGAGGGAGAAAAATTAAGAAAGAAAGAGAGCGAGAGGGAGAAAAATAAATAAAGAGAGAGAGAGAGAGAGAGAGAAATAAATAGAGAGAGAGAGAGATAAATAAATAGAGAGAGAGAAAGAGAGAGAGAGAGAAATAAATAGAGAGAGAGAGAGAAAAATAAATAAAGAGAGAGAGAGAGAGAGAGAGAAATAAATAGAGAGAGAGAGAGATACATAAATAGAGAGAGAGAAAGAGAGAGAGAGAGAGAGAGTCTGACTTTCTTTCATGAAACATTATCATTTCATTAAAACCCCCTTTTAATAAAACACCAAAATATACCCTGTACTGCAGTACTGCATAGATGTACCATACTCACCTTGCCCTGTACTGCAGTACTGCATAGATGTACCATACTCACCTTGCCCTGTACTGCAGTACTGCATAGATGTACCATACTCACCTTGCCCTGTACTGCAGTACTGCATAGATGTACCATACTCACCTTGCCCTCTGCCCCACGATACAAAACAACACCACACATCACAATAACTAAAACCTCACCTACAACCGTATATCCAACACATCTTCCCCAGCTATACAGACACGCCATATCTCCTGAAACATCTCCACACTTCTTATCATTTTATAGAACTTAAACTCTACCCTAAGGCGCGCAGAGACCATCCCATTAAATTGTAGTAAAGGGTCTGTTACCCCCCCCCCCCCGACCTTTGACCCTGTTCCTCCTCGTTAGCCAAATAGCGAAACTTCGCCTGAGCTAACAGAACGTTTGGCCTTCTCCTTATTTGAATACCTGTACCCCATTATAAATATCCCGACAGTAAACTCCACCCCCAACCTGTCGCACAGACATTCCAACAGAGACATTAATGGCATTAACATGGCGCACACAGAAAACACATGAATCACAGTCTCTCTCATAACACAGAAAGGACATCCCCTGCCCGAATCCCAGTTCAACCCATGCCAACCAGCTGTTAGTGGCCAGCAGTTAGTGGCCAGCATGCCACCTGCACCTGGCCTGTCTTGACACCGCTGCCTGTGACAGCCCCTCCCAGTCCTTCCTGCCCCACCTCTCGGAGCCCAGGTACACCCCCAACGCTTTAAACCCTTCACAACCCCACTGCAAACCCCCTGGAAGCAGAGGAGGAGCCCTATCCCCCCATGCCCCACATAACAGAGCTGTTGCTCTTGCCCCAGTTTACCTTAGCTGATGAAGCTCCCTCGTACACCTTCAGACTAGTCTCTAGTGCCTGCATATCCTGACCATCCCTGATCATCACAGAAACGTAATCTGCATACGCTGACACTGCTATGCCTGTCAACACACCCATGCCCTTCCACCACACTCCCTGTAGTCCCCAAAAAAGGCTCAATGGTTAGTGTATATAACTGCCCCGATAGACAGCATCCTTGTCTAATTCCCTGTCTCACCCAGACTAGCCTACTGAGCCCATCTCCCATCCTGACCATACATGACGCCCCAGCATACAACATCTTCACACAGGTCAAAAACCTCTTCCCAAACCCAAACACAGACATCACATTAAACAGATACTCACAGTCCACTCTATCAAAAGCCTTCTCTTGTTGTAAAGAGACCAGTCCAAAGTTCACATTAGAACCTCTCGACAAGTCCAACATGTCCCCCTGATTACTGGGATGTCTAGTTCTCCAAACATCCACTTACATCCATTAGATCAAACTGCTTAATGATGACCCTTAACCCTGAATGAGGCTCCTCCCCATTTCTGTATTTCGTCAAATCCATCGTACAGTTCCAGTCCCGCCGACCAGCAGCATCTCCTCTACCTGTAGCTACCTGTGTTAGATGAACACACATTTATAAAGACAAATCAAATCTAAGTTTAGTTGTCCACCAGAACCCCCCCCCCAGTCCACTTCATTCACCAAATCACTATGCGTGTCCTGCAGAAACAACAACACCTGTCCTTTTGTTTCACATATTCACCCAACTCCCTCCTCTTTACCGCATCTCTGGCGCCATTTATATTAAGTGATCCTACCCAAAGGGTCTCCATAAGAAGTGGGAGAAAAGCCAGCAGAGAAAGAGACCAATAGAAAAGCTCAAAAAGCCCCAGTGTCAGAAAGAAAATATACATCTAAACAGTGTCGGAAGGTAAACCTTTACGCACTGTTGTGACCCACTTCCTCGACCTAAACCGTTTCCTGTTGTGACCCACTTCCTCGACCTAAACCGTTTCCTGTTGTGACCCACTTCCTCGACCTAAACCGTTTCCTGTTGTGACCCACTTCCTCGACCTAAACCGTTTCCTGTTGTGACCCACTTCCTCGACCTAAACCGTTTCCTGTTGTGACCCACTTCCTCGACCTAAACCGTTTCCTGTTGTGACCCACTTCCTCAACCTAAACCGTTTCCTGTTGTGACCCACTTCCTCAACCTAAACCGTTTCCTGTTGTGACCCACTTCCTCAACCTAAACCGTTTCCTGTTGTGACCCACTTCCTCAACCTAAACTGTTTCCTGTTGTGACCCACTTCCTCAACCTAAACCGTTTCCTGTTGTGACCCACTTCCTCAACCTAAACTGTTTCCTGTTGTGACCCACTTCCTCAACCTAAACCGTTTCCTGTTGTGACCCACTTCCTCAACCTAAACTGTTTCCTGTTGTGACCCACTTCCTCAACCTAAACTGTTTCCTGTTGTGACCCACTTCCTCAACCTAAACTGTTTCCTGTTGTGACCCACATCCTCAACCTAAACCGTTTCCTGTTGTGACCCACTTCCTCAACCTAAACTGTTTCCTGTTGTGACCCACTTCCTCAACCTAAACCGTTTCCTGGGTGAGAGGACACCGTACCCCTCATTTTTCATAGTGTGTTTTACAGATCGCAAAAAAAAAAGCCTCAAGATGAATTTTTTTCCCCTTAGTCTCATTCAGGAACCTTGACAGTTCTCTCAATGTGTACTTTGACCCCTCTGGCTGTCATCTCTGGACTCCTTGAGGAGGAGTCTGAAAATAAATCCTCCTCATCGTCCTCTTCCTCAGACTCACGTTCCTCCTCCTCATCTCCATCTCCATCCTGACCACCTACCTTCAACTCTAGTCGGGGCATCCCCCCAGGCAAAGGTTCCTTAGTGGCTTTGTCTAAAACCAGACTCCCCCCTCCCAAACTCTCCCCTCCCAGCCTCTCCCATCCCAACCTCTCCACTCCCAGCCTCTCCCCTCCCAGCCTCTCCCCTCCCAGCCTCTCCCCTCCCAGCCCCTCCCCTCCCGGCCCCTCCCATCCCGGCCTCTCCCATCCCAGCCTCTCCCCTCCCAGCCTCTCCCCTCCCGGCCTCTCCACTCCCGGCCTCTCCCCTCCCGGCCTCTCCCCTCCCAGCCTCTCCCCTCCCAGCCTCTCCCCTCCCAGCCTCTCCCATCCCAGCCTCTCCCAGCCTCTCCCATCCCTGCCTCTCCCCTCCCAGCCTCTCCCCTCACAGCCTCTCCCCTCCCAGCCTCTCCCCTCCCAGCCTCTCCCCTCCCAGCCTCTCCCCTCCCAGCCTCTCCCCTCACAGCCTCTCCCCTCACAGCCTCTCCCCTCCCAGCCTCTCCCCTCCCAGCCTCTCCCCTCACAGCCTCTCCCCTCCCAGTCTCTCCCCTCACAGCCTCTCCCCTCCCAGCCTCTCCCCTCCCAGCCTTTCCCCTCCCAGCCTCTCCCCTCACAGCCTCTCCCCTCCCAGCCTCTCCCCTCCCAGCCTCTCCCCTCACAGCCTCTCCCCTCCCAGCCTCTCCCCTCCCAGCCTCTCCCCTCACAGCCTCTCCCCTCCCAGCCTCTCCCCTCACAGCCTCTCCCCTCCCAGCCTCTTCCCTCCCAGCCTCTCCCCTCACAGCCTCTCCCCTCCCAGCCTCTCCCCTCCCAGCCTCTCCCCTCACATCCTCTCCCCTTCAGCCTCTCCCCTCACAGCCTCTCCCCTCCCAGCCTCTACCCTCCCAGTCTCTCCCCTCACAGCCTCTCCCCTCCCAGCCTCTCCCCTCCCAGCCTCTCCCCTCACAGCCTCTCCCCTCCCAGCCTCCCCCCTCACAGCCTCTCCCCTCCCAGCCTCTCCCCTCCCAGCCTCTCCCCTCCCAGCCTCTCCCCTCACAGCCTCTCCCAGCCTCTCCCCTCCCAGCCTCTCCCATCCCAGCCTCTCCCCTCCCAGCCTCTCCCCTCCCAGCGTCTCCCCTCCCAGCCTCTCCCATCCCAGCCTCTCCCCTCCCAGCCTCTCCCCTCCCAGCCTCTCCCCTCCCAGCGTCTACCCCTCCCAGCCTCTCCCCTCCCAGCCTCTCCCCTCACAGCCTCTCCCCTCCCAGCCTCTCCCCTCCCAGCGTCTCCCCTCCCAGCCTCTCCCCTCCCAGCCTCTCCCCTCCCAGCGTCTCCCCTCCCAGCCTCTCCCCTCCCAGCCTCTCCCCTCACAGCCTCTCCCCTCCCAGCCTCTCCCCTCCCAGCGTCTCCCCTCCCAGTCTCTCCCCTCCCAGCCTCTCCCCTCCCAGCGTCTCCCCTCCCAGCCTCTCCCCTCCCAGCGTCTCCCCTCCCAGCCTCTCCCCTCCCAGCCTCTCCCCTCACAGCCTCTCCCCTCCCAGCCTCTCCCCTCCCAGCCTCTCCCCTCCCAGCCTCTCCCCTCACAGCCTCTCCCCTCACAGCCTCTCCCGTCTCAACTCCTTTCTTCGCACCCTTTTTCCTCTTCCGCATGACTCCTTCCTCCAACCCCCCTAGTCGCTTACACTTCCCCACTATACTCTCCTCATCCACTAGCATAACCTGACTAGACACAACCTCAGCTACACCACCATCTATAACATGACTAGACCCAGCCTCATCTACACCACCATCTGTAACATGACTAGGCCCAGCCTCATCTACACCACCATCTATAACCTGACTAGACCCAGCCTCATCTACACCACCATCTCTAGCAGGACTAGACCCAGCCTCATCTACACCACCATCTCTAGCAGGACTAGACCCAGCCTCTCCCCTCCCAGCGTCTCCCCTCCCAGCCTCTCCCCTCCCAGCCTCTCCCCTCCCAGCCTCTCCCCTCACAGCCTCTCCCCTCCCAGCCTCTCCCCTCCCAGCGTCTCCCCTCCCAGCCTCTCCCCTCCCAGCCTCTCCCCTCCCAGCGTCTCCCCTCCCAGCCTCTCCCCTCCCAGCCTCTCCCCTCACAGCCTCTCCCCTCCCAGCCTCTCCCCTCCCAGCGTCTCCCCTCCCAGCCTCTCCCCTCCCAGCCTCTCCCCTTCCAGCGTCTCCCCTCCCAGCCTCTCCCCTCCCAGCGTCTCCCCTCCCAGCCTCTCCCCTCCCAGCCTCTCCCCTCACAGCCTCTCCCCTCCCAGCCTCTCCCCTCCCAGCCTCTCCCCTCCCAGCCTCTCCCCTCACAGCCTCTCCCCTCACAGCCTCTCCCGTCTCAACTCCTTTCTTCGCACCCTTTTTCCTCTTCCGCATGACTCCTTCCTCCAACCCCCCTAGTCGCTTACACTTCCCCACTATACTCTCCTCATCCACTAGCATAACCTGACTAGACACAACCTCATCTACACCACCATCTGTAACATGACTAGACCCAGCCTCATCTACACCACCATCTGTAGCCTGACTAGACCCATTCTCTGCTGCCTGCGTCTCATGGCCCCCTGCACATTGACCTCGTTTTCCCCCACTGGCGCTTGTCACCTCGTCTACGGCCTTTATGTTGGCACGCAAAGCTCTTATGCCCTAACTGACACAAGCAGTATAATTTTTTAAAAACGGACAAAAAACCCTTATTGAACAGCGAGGACTGTGAAGCAACACAAACATTGGCACAGACACATGCACACACACGATAACATAGGCACTATACATACACATGGATTTAGTACTGTAGATATGTGGTAGTGGTGCAGTAGGGGCCTGAGGGCACACAGTGTGTTGTGAAATCTGTGAACGTATTATAATGTTTTTAAAATTGTATAAACTGCCTTAAATTTGCTGAACCCCAGGAAGAGTAACTGAAATGGGGATCCGTAATAAATTAAAATACAAATTATGCCCCAAATCCCCACACTCAAAGAACCCTAGACTTTCTGTGCTGGCAAACCCTACAGTAGAGCCCCTCCCCAATACCTCACTTTAAAATGCACACTTATTAACTGTTGCTCATTGTTATTCAGAAACATGAACACTTGCCTCCGGAACGAAACAACGTGCTTGACGGCATCTGCCTGAAACCCTCCCCCACAGTACACGGAAACCCACTTGCAAACTTACCAAAACGACTCAGCTCTTTCCTGATCTGATCATCTGTAATAAACGGAGGCAAATTTCCAACTACCACCTGAGGGGGTAGAAACAGGAGAATTTGGCACCAACACATCCCTTACAAATATTGCACTAGCAATGAGCCTACCCACCAAATGATCTCTTTTCATGAACACAACCACAAGCTTTGTTCATTCTAGAAACAGAATGTATCAATTCAGCTCCTACTTGTTCGCCGACCGTGAGCAGAACCTCCTCTACTTTTAACTCCATTCTCAGGAACACACCTGAATCCATGCCGTAACGACAGCGTCTCCTCCGCGCTAGGCTGTAAAGCCATCGCGCACACCACACCTTCCAAACTAAAACTCTGTCCTCTTCCTTCCCTAACTTTGAAAAAAAAACAGTGGGTCCCGCTGTCACGCCTGCTCCCGCTCTCTCTCCCCCTGGCGCTCAAGGGCGCCAGGCTGCCCAGCTCTGCGCACACCTGCACACCTGCTTCCCTCGTCACGCGCATCAGCCGAATTATTGAACTCACCTGGAGTCAATCACCTGTTTTATTCCCTCCCCTATATCTGTCTGTTCCTCAGTTCTGTTCCCCACTGCTGCATTGATTGTTATATGTCCTGACACGGTTCCTGTCCTGTTCTATGTCCGTTCCTAATTAAATGTCCCGTACCTGCTTCTCATCTCCAACGTCGGTTCTTACAGAATGCAGCAGCCCTTAAGTGAAGCATTGGGGAGTGCTGGCTTTTCAGTTGGTGGTGACGTCGGGTCCGGGGGTGGCCTTAGCTGGATCATCGGGCTTCCATGCACTATCTGGCTCCAGAGGTTTCCATGCACCGGTTGGCTTGGCAGGTCGCCCATCTCACGTCAGGCCTCAGCTGGATCGTCAGGTTTTCACGCCTCAGCTGGCTCACCAGGCTCCCACGTCCCAGCTGCTGTTCCAGCGCCCTTGCCTCGGCTGGCCCGTCAGGCTCGTCCAGGTGAGAGTAAGAGAGTAAGAGAGCGAAAGAGAGAGAGAGAGAGAGAGAGAGAGAGCGATGGAGAAAGTAGAGAGCGATGGAGAAAGTAGAGAGAGGAGAGAAAGAGAGAGGAAAGAGAGAAAGAGAGAGGAAAGAGAGAGAGAAAGAGAAAGGAGAGAGGAGAGAGCGATAGAGGAAGTAGAGAACGATAGAGGTAGAGTAGAGAGAAGAGAGGGACAGAGAGGAGAGAGGAGAGATGAGAGATGAGAGAGAGAAAGGGAAGAGGGAGAGAAAGAGAAATGAGAGAGAGGAGAGAGGGGAGAGGAGAGAGACAGATAAGAGAGAAAGAGAAAGGAGAGAGAGAGGAGCGGGTGAGAGAGAGAATTAATGATGAGTCAGTTGTAGTCAAGACATGCTGATGAGAGAGGGAGGAAAATGAGGAAACTAGGGGAAAGAGATGGAGAGGGTGTCGAAATAAAGACAGATGGGATAGGTGCTCAGGGAAAGTGGAAGTAAGAGGGGGATAGATGAAAGAGAAGATAAACTTTGAAAGTATAGAGAGAGAGAGGGGGGGGGGGTGAAAGAGAGAAAGGTTGGATGCTGAAAGGGAGTAGCAGGTAGAATTTAGGGACTGTTCGAAAATAGAGTGTTATCTAACTTTTTATTTTGCTTTGGGCGGAGGCTAGTAGGTAGGGTTGTGTTTTATATTGGGACACGGTGGAGGCTAGTTGGTAGGGTTGTGGTGTTTTATATTAGACACGGTGGAGGCTAGTTGGTAGGGTTGTGGTGTTTTATATTAGACACGGTTGAGGCTAGTTGGTAGGGTTGTGTTTTATATTGGGACATGTGTCTTATTTGACATGTGTCTGCATCCTGCCTCCTATTTAACATGTGTCTGCATCCTGCCTCCTATTTGACATGTGTCTGCATCCTGCCTCCTATTTGACATGTGTCTGCATCCTGCCTCCTATTTGACATGTGTCTGCATCCTGCCTCCTATTTGACATGTGTCTGCATCCTGCCTCCTATTTGACATGTGTCAGCATCCTGCCTCCTATTTGACATGTGTCTGCATCCTGCCTCCTATTTAACATGTGTCTGCATCCTGCCTCCTATTTGACATGTGTCAGCATCCTGCCTCCTATTTGACATGTGTCAGCATCCTGCCTCCTATTTGACATGTGTCTGTATCCTGCCTCCTATTTGACATGTGTCTGCATCCTGCCTCCTATTTGACATGTGTCTGCATCCTGCCTCCTATTTGACATGTGTCTGTATCCTGCCTCCTATTTGACATGTGTCTGCATCCTGCCCCCTATTTGACATGTGTCTGCATCCTGCCTCCTATTTGACATGTGTCTGTATCCTGCCTCCTATTTGACATGTGTCTGCATCCTGCCCCCTATTTGACATGTGTCTGCATCCTGCCTCCTATTTGACATGTGTCTGCATCCTGCCCCCTATTTGACATGTGTCTGCATCCTGCCTCCTATTTGACATGTGTCTGCATCCTGCCTCCTATTTGACATGTGTCTGCATCCTGCCCCCTATTTGACATGTGTCTGCATCCTGCCTCCTATTTGACATGTGTCTGCATCCTGCCTCCTATTTGACATGTGTCTGTACCCTGCCCCCTATTTGACATGTGTCTGCATCCTGCCCCCTATTTAACATGTGTCTGCATCCTGCCCCCTATTTGACATGTGTCTGCATCCTGCCTCCTATTTGACATGTGTCTGTATCCTCCTATTTGACATGTGTTTGCATCCTGCCCCCTATTTGACATGTGTTTGCATCCTGCCCCCTATTTGACATGTGTCTGCATCCTGCCTCCTATTTGACATGTGTCTGCATCCTGCCTCCTATTTGACATGTGTCTGCATCCTGCCTCCTATTTGACATGTGTCTGCATCCTGCCTCCTATTTGACATGTGTCTGCATCCTGCCCCCTATTTGACATGTGTCTGCATCCTGCCTCCTATTTGACATGTGTCTGCATCCTGCCTCCTATTTGACATGTGTCTGCATCCTGCCTCCTATTTGACATGTGTCTGCATCCTGCCTCCTATTTGACATGTGTCTGCATCCTGCCTCCTATTTGACATGTGTCTGCATCCTGCCTCCTATTTGACATGTGTCTGTATCCTGCCTCCTATTTGACATGTGTCTGCATCCTGCCTCCTATTTGACATGTGTCTGCATCCTGCCTCCTATTTGACATGTGTCTGCATCCTGCCTCCTATTTGACATGTGTCTGCATCCTGCCTCCTATTTGACATGTGTCTGCATCCTGCCTCCTATTTAGTCTAATGGTGTTGTTTGTCACCACCATGTTCACAATAGCGGTCTCCTGTTCTGGTGTGAACGGTGTTGTCACGCCCTGACCGTAGTTTCTCATTTATGTCTCTATTTTGGTTTGGTCGGGGCGTGAGTTGAGGTGGGCATTCCATGTTGTTTTTCTATGATTTCTTTTCTATGTGTTTGGCCTGGTATGGTCCCTAATCAGAGGCAGCTAGCTGTCTATCGTTGTCTCTGATTGAGAACCATACTTAGGCAGCCTTTTCCCATCTGGTGTTTGTGGGTAGTTGTTTCCTGTTTTGACCTTTCACCTTTCAGGACTGTTTCGATTTTCATTTCTTACATTCATTTTGTTATTTTTGTATTTTCGTGTTCTGGTATAATAACTAATCATGGACACTTACCACGCTGCGTTTTGGTCCGATCATGCCTACTCCTCATCCGATGAAGACGAAGATCGTTACAGGTAGTCTTCCACCATGGCCTGACCGTCTCTCAGTTCTGATGAAGATCCACAATATGATATGATTGGTTGCAGTAAGCTAAAATAATCCATTTTCTTTCAATATGAAATGACATTACTGCCAACAATCACTGAGTAACGTAGGCCTACAGATAAGTCGGACTGCGGTATACTTCAGTATACATGCATAAAGACCATGGTGTAGATGGTAGGTAACTTACCGGTTCTCATTTCTGAACGTACGGATGATAGATGTAACTGTGTAGCGGCTCAGGTTGGGTTGAACTCTCTGCCCAGCCTCCCTCATACGCAACCCATGGTTGATCACATGGTCAACCAATGTGGCCCTGATCTCATCTGAAACAACTGTCCTTCCTCGTCCTCCTCGTCCTCCTCTTCCTCTCACTCCTTCACCTCTCTTGTTTCACCATTGACTTCCATTTCCCTCCAGAACAGGAGAGCTCATCTGTGGCCTTTTTATAGTGCTTAAAGCTCCGATTTCTAAATGAACAATTCAGCAACTAGTGTTTACACCCGTGAGGAGTGGGTGTTGACAATTTGTGTGTCGGGCTTGGCATTGTGATTGGTGTTGCTTTCCAAAGGGACTAAAGAGATTTTAATTTTTAATGTTGTTCCTAATGTAGAGAACTGTGTGTAGTGTTTTGCTAAAAAAAGAAAGTGTGATCTAGAAATGAAAACTGAGTGTAAAAGCAGGAAATGTACTTGCAATTTTTCAGTCTTGGTTTAGGGATTTGGTACATGAGTTTCAGGTTTCGGGTGATGATAGGTGAGAATTGTCTGTTAATTTAATGATTAGAATATTCCACCCTGAAACAAATAATTGTATGGAGTTGATTATAATGTATGAAATCATAATCAATAAATGTGTAGTCCTAGTCAGAATCAGGGTGAAACAATATGTCTTTATGGTATTCTGAACACAGACTGTCTGAGCTCGGTGCCGACCTGACTAGAGATTTGGGAGAGAACGTCTCAAGGACAGGGTCACTATCTCTGTCGGCTGGGTAGTGAGACAGACAGTGTGTGTAACAGGACAAGGTCACTATCTCTGTCGGCTGGGTAGTGAGACAGACAGTGTGTGTAGCAGGACAGGGTCACTATCTCTGTCGGCTGGGAAATGAGACAGACAGTGTGTGTAGCAGGACAGGGTCACTATCTCTGTCGGCTGGGAAATGAGACAGACAGTGTGTGTAGCAGGACAGGGTCACTATCTCTGTCGGCTGGGTAGTGAGACAGACAGTGTGTGTAGCAGGACAGGGTCACTATCTCTGTCGGCTGGGAAGTGAGACAGACAGTGTGTGTAGCAGGACAGGGTCACTATCTCTGTCGGCTGGGAAGTGAGACAGACAGTGTATGTAGCAGGACAAGGTCACTATCTCTGTCGGCTGGGAAGTGAGACAGACAGTGTGTGTAGCAGGACAGGGTCACTATCTCTGTCGGCTGGGAAGTGAGACAGACAGTGTGTGCGTAGCAGAACGTGTGTGCGTATGTATGTGTGTGCGTATGGCTGTGTGTATGGGTGGGCGTGAGAAGTCAGTATAAAATTAATTGTTTTGTATTCTTGACTTTAGAACGTTCCCGTGAATAAACCTTTTTGACCATTTAGCTGGGCCTCCGTCTGTTTCATTGGACCAGGATCTTACACATTCTGGTTTACAGACAGAGTAATATAATTAAATTGGGTGATGTACCTGGAGAACACAATTCTCTTATCAGGTGATTGCCAAATCAAGTTCCAATTTTAGTGTGTAAACAATTGTGAAAAAGTGTAAATAAAGGTTACATTTAGTTGATTTATTGTTTATTGTTAATTTATTGACCAAAGGTCAATGTACACTGAGTGGACAAACATTAAGATCGCCTGCACTATCCATGACATAGACTGACCAGGTAAATCCGGGTGAAAGCTATGATCTCTTATTGATGTCACTTGTTAAATCCAATCAGAGTAGATGAAGGGGACGAGTCAGGTTGAAGAAGGATGTTTAAGCCTTGAGTCAATTGAGACATGGGATTGTGTTTGTGTGTCATTCAGAGGGTGAATGGGCAAGACAACAGATTGAAGTGCCTTTGAACAGGGTATGGTAGTAGGTGTCTTTGAACGGGGTAGGGGAGTAGGTGTCTTTGAACGGGGTAGGGGAGTAGGTGTCTTTGAACGGGGTAGGGGAGTAGGTGCCTTTGAACAGGGTATGGGTGTAGGTGTCTTTGAACGGGGTAGGGGAGTAGGTGTCTTTAAACGGGGTAGGGGAGTAGGTGTCTTTGAACGGGGTAGGGGAGTAGGTGCCTTTGAACGGGGTAGGGGAGTAGGTGTCTTTGAACGGGGTAGGGGAGTAGGTGTCTTTGAACGGGGTATGGTAGTAGGTGTCTTTGAACAGGGTATGGTAGTAGGTGTCTTTGAACGGGGTAGGGGAGTAGGTGTCTTTGAACAGGGTATGGTAGTAGGTGTGTTTGAACAGGGTATGGGTGTAGGTGTCTTTGAACAGGGTATGGTAGTAGGTGTCTTTGAACGGGGTAGGGGAGTAGGTGTCTTTGAACGGGGTAGGGGAGTAGGTGTCTTTGAACGGGGTAGGGGAGTAGGTGTCTTTGAACGGGGTAGGGGAGTAGGTGTCTTTGAACGGGGTAGGGGAGTAGGTGTCTTTGAACGGGGTAGGGGTGTAGGTGTCTTTGAACGGGGTAGGGGAGTAGGTGTCTTTGAACGGGGTAGGGGAGTAGGTGTCTTTGAACGGGGTATGGGAGTAGGTGTCTTTGAACGGGGTATGGTAGTAGGTGTCTTTGAACAGGGTATGGTAGTAGGTGTCTTTGAACGGGGTAGGGGAGTAGGTGTCTTTGAACGGGGTAGGGGAGTAGGTGTCTTTGAACGGGGTATGGTAGTAGGTGTCTTTGAACAGGGTATGGTAGTAGGTGTCTTTGAACGGGGTAGGGGAGTAGGTGTCTTTGAACAGGGTATGGTAGTAGGTGTCTTTGAACAGGGTATGGGTGTAGGTGTCTTTGAACAGGGTATGGTAGTAGGTGTCTTTGAACGGGGTAGGGGAGTAGGTGTCTTTGAACGGGGTAGGGGAGTAGGTGTCTTTGAACGGGGTAGGGGAGTAGGTGTCTTTGAACGGGGTAGGGGAGTAGGTGTCTTTGAACGGGGTAGGGGAGTAGGTGTCTTTGAACGGGGTAGGGGTGTAGGTGTCTTTGAACGGGGTAGGGGAGTAGGTGTCTTTGAACGGGGTAGGGGAGTAGGTGTCTTTGAACGGGGTATGGTAGTAGGTGTCTTTGAACAGGGTATGGTAGTAGGTGTCTTTGAACGGGGTAGGGGAGTAGGTGTCTTTGAACGGGGTAGGGGAGTAGGTGTCTTTGAACGGGGTATGGTAGTAGGTGTCTTTGAACAGGGTATGGTAGTAGGTGTCTTTGAACGGGGTAGGGGAGTAGGTGTCTTTGAACAGGGTATGGTAGTAGGTGTCTTTGAACAGGGTATGGGTGTAGGTGTCTTTGAACAGGGTATGGTAGTAGGTGTCTTTGAACGGGGTAGGGGAGTAGGTGTCTTTGAACGGGGTAGGGGAGTAGGTGTCTTTGAACGGGGTAGGGGAGTAGGTGTCTTTGAACGGGGTAGGGGAGTAGGTGTCTTTGAACGGGGTTGGGGAGTAGGTGTCTTTGAACGGGGTAGGGGTGTAGGTGTCTTTGAACGGGGTAGGGGAGTAGGTGTCTTTGAACGGGGTAGGGGAGTAGGTGTCTTTGAACGGGGTATGGTAGTAGGTGTCTTTGAACAGGGTATGGGTGTAGGTGTCTTTGAACAGGGTATGGGAGTAGGTGTCTTTGAACAGGGTATGGGTGTAGGTGTCTTTGAACAGGGTATGGTAGTAGGTGTCTTTGAACGGGGTATGGGTGTAGGTGTCTTTGAACGGGGTAGGGGAGTAGGTGTCTTTGAACGGGGTAGGGGAGTAGGTGCCTTTGAACGGGGTAGGGTAGTAGGTGCCAGACACACCGGTTTGTGTCAAGAACTGCAACGCTGCTGGGGTTTTCATAGTCCGCAGTTTATCGTGTGTATCCAGAATGGTCCATCACCCCAAAGGACGTCCAGCCAACTTGACACAACTGGGGTGAAGCATTGGAGTCAACGTGGACCAGCTTCCCTGTGGAACGCTTTTGACACCTTGTAGAGTCAACATGGGCCAGCATCCCTGTGGAACGTTTTCAACACCTTGTAGAGTCAACATGGGCCAGCATCCTTGTGGAACGTTTTCAACACCTTGTGGAGTCCAATGTCACCCGTGAAAACTCAATATTAGGAAGGTCAAATCGAATCCAATTTTATTTGTTAAATAATACCGCCTGGTATAGAGGTACTGGATGGCACGCAGCTTAGCCCCAGTGATGTACTGGGCCGAACGCACGGCCCTCTGTAGTGCCTTGCGGTCGGAGGCCAAGCAGTTGACATACCAGGCGGTGATGCAACCAGGGCTCTCGATGGTGCAGCTGTAGAACCGTTTTTTTGAGGATCTGAGGACCCATCAGCCAAATCTTTAGTGTTCTTAATGTTTGGTACGCTCAGTGTAGATGTCGTTGCTTCATCCGGCCCTCAGCGAATTAGAAGACACCTGTTTCGTTTCGGTTGTTGCTCTGTGGTTGTTCCTCCCCTTTCTGTTTGAGTGACATTATTTTGGTTTTCTTGCTGAGGAACGTAACCGTTGCATTGAGCATTAAGGTGAGTAGAATATGAGTGATAATAGAATTAAGGCCTTATTCACAAAGGTCATGTTTAATACATGAAGCATAAAGCTCCCAAACTAATGATTAGACAAACTGACAGGACAGGAAATGTAGGAGAATGGATATCTCATCATCTCATCAAGCTTGCAACTCTGGATCCAACTCTGAATCCAACTCTGAATCCAACTCTGGATCCAACTCTGGATCCAACTCTGGATCCAACTCTGAATCCAACTCTGGATCCAACTCAACTCTGGATCCAACTCTGGATCCAATCTGGATCCAACTCTGAATCCAACTCTGGATCCAACTCTGAATCCAACTCTGGATCCAACTCAACTCTGGATCCAACTCTGAATCCAACACTGGATCCGTAATGTGGAATAATAAGTGCATACTGTCAGAATAGAGAAACATGGAAATGCTTTTAGCATCTTCCCCAATGAGTGACTCTATAATGAGTCTGAATAGAGAGCGAGAGAGATTCAGAAAATGTTCCCATCAAACTCAGTTTCATCAAACACAGATTAAAACTCACACTCAGAATCAAAGCTGGTCTCTGTCTGTCTGTCTGTCTGTCTGTCTGTCTGTCTGTCTGTCTGTCTGTCTGTCTGTCTGTCTGTCTGTCTGTCTGTTGAATTCAGACACCGTGTGACAGACAGACAGACACAGAGACACAGACAGACAGACACAGAGACCGAGACAGACAGACACAGAGACAGAGAGACAGACAGACGGACACAGAGACAGACAGACACAGACACAGACACAGACAGACAGACACAGAGACAGACAGACAGACACAGAGACAGAGACAGAGACAGAGACAGACAGACAGACAGACAGACAGACAGACAGACAGACAGACAGACAGACAGACAGACAGACAGACAGACAGACAGACAGACACTGTAACTTAGGGCACCGTTATGTATTGCGGTGTTACTCTGCCATTACTCACCGTGTTTCTCCCTCTATCTAACATGTATGTTGACCTGACCAATCTCACCTGGGCTTATTAGCTGGCCAACCGAGGAAAGAAGACTGAGAGAAGCTATCCATGCTTTCATTTCATTTCCCTGGCACTGCATCCAAATGCTAATGTTTTAGCAGTTGTGTCACAAATCCCATTCATGACATGGGACCTATATTAGCATTATTTTGCATATCATGTATTGTAATGCATAGATCAAAACATGGATTGCTGTCAAACCGTGTCAATAGACTGCTTACAGAATAAAGAAACCAATATGTATTTTTTTAATATGGGTGAACTTTCCATTTAAGTGAAACACATCTCATCACTTTGAAATATCATAGGTGTCCTGTTTTGTGTATTTCCTCCCACTAGTCTTCTCTTTCCAAGCATCAGCTCTCTGAGACCCACCAATCCATCTCCCATCATCAGCTCTCTGAGACCCACCAATCCATCTCCCATCAT
>NC_143030.1:7474592-7497092 GCF_057628025.1 Oncorhynchus mykiss
ACGTCAATACACACAGAGGTGCACGTCAATACACACAGAGGTGCACGTCAATACACACAGAGGTGCACGTCAATACACACAGAGGTGCACGTCAATACACACAGAGGTGCACGTCAATACACACAGAGGTGCACGTCAATACACACAGAGGTGTAAGTCAATACACACAGAGGTGCACGTCAATACACACAGAGGTGTAAGTCAATACACACAGAGGTGCACGTCAATACACACAGAGGTGTAAGTCAATACACACAGAGGTGCACGTCAATACACACAGAGGTGTAAGTCAATACACACAGAGGTGTAAGTCAATACACACAGAGGTGCACGTCAATACACACAGAGGTGTAAGTCAATACACACAGAGGTGCACGTCAATACACACAGAGGTGCACGTCAATACACACAGAGGTGCACGTCAATACACACAGAGGTGCACGTCAATACACACAGAGGTGCACGTCAATACACACAGAGGTGCACGTCAATACACACAGAGGTGCACGTCAATACACACAGAGGTGCACGTCAATACACACAGAGGTGCACGTCAATACACACAGAGGTGCACGTCAATACACACAGAGGTGTAAGTCAATACACACAGAGGTGCACGTCAATACACACAGAGGTGCACGTCAATACACACAGAGGTGCACGTCAATACACACAGAGGTGCACGTCAATACACACAGAGGTGCCCGTCAATACACACAGAGGTGCACGTCAATACACACAGAGGTGCACGTCAATACCCACAGAGGTGCACGTCAATACCCACAGAGGTGCACGTCAATACACACAGAGGTGCACGTCAATACACACAGAGGTGCACGTCAATACACACAGAGGTGTAAGTCAATACACACAGAGGTGCACGTCAATACACACAGAGGTGCACGTCAATACACACAGAGGTGCACGTCAATACACACAGAGGTGCACGTCAATACCCACAGAGGTGCACGTCAATACCCACAGAGGTGCACGTCAATACACACAGAGGTGCACGTCAATACACACAGAGGTGCACGTCAATACCCACAGAGGTGCACGTCAATACCCACAGAGGTGCACGTCAATACACACAGAGGTGCACGTCAATACACACAGAGGTGCACGTCAATACACACAGAGGTGCACGTCAATACACACAGAGGTGCACGTCAATACACACAGAGGTGCACGTCAATACACACAGAGGTGCACGTCAATACACACACAGAGGTGTACGTCAATACACACAGAGGTGTACACACACTTCCCTCACACTCCAGTTGTGTTTAGAATGTAGCCAAAAGAACACTGAGTTTAGAACTCATCCATGGGATTCCATGGTTCTATAGTTTCTCATCCATCCAAAATGGCTGTCCAATCAGCTGTCACTAATACACACCTTCTCTCTTTCTGCTAGACTCTATCATGGATTGGCTAACGGGCGAAAGGAAATCTATCTCTGGCTCACAGTCACAACTCTTTCTGCAGTGGGTCGTAATAGTGTTACATCGTTTTCTCCCTACCTCTACCTTCGGCAGTGGTTCTTCACAGCCAGAAGTAGCTCTCTCTTCTCTCTCTGGAGAGTAGGCCGCTCTCTATTTAAAGCCTCTCTTTGGAGAGTCGTTTTCTCCCTACCTCTACCTTCTGCAGTGGTTCTTCACAGCCAGAAGTAGCTCTCTCTTCTCTCTCTGGAGAGTAGGCCGCTCTCTATTTAAAGCCTCTCTCTATTTAAAGCCTCTCTTTGGAGAGTAGGCATCTCTCTATTTAAAGCCTCGCTCTATCTAAAGCCTCTCTCTGGAGAGTAGGCCTCTCTCTATTTAAAGCCTCTCTCTGGAGAGTAGGTCTCTCTGTATTTAAAGCCTTTCTCTGGAGAGTAGGCCTCTCTCTAATTAGAGCCTCTCTCTGGAGAGAAGGCCGCTCTCTATTTAAAGCCTCTCTTTGGAGAGTAGGCATCTCTCTATCTAAAGCCTCGCTCTATCTAAAGCCTCTCTCTGGAGAGTAGGCCTCTCTAATTAAAGCCTCTCTCTAATTAAAGTCTCTCTCTGGAGAGTAGGCCTCTCTCTAATTAAAGACTCTCTCTGGAGAGAAGGCCGCTCTCTAATTAAAGCCTCTCTCTGGAGAGTAGGCCTCTCTCTATTTAAAGCCTCTCTCTATTTAAAGTCTCTCTCTGGAGAGTAGGCCTCTCTCTATCTAAAGCCTCTCTCTGGAGAGTAGGTCTCTCTGTATTTAAAGCCTTTCTCTCTATCTAAAGCCTCTCTTTGGAGAGTAGGCCTCTCTCTATCTAAAGCCTCTCTCTGGAGAGTAGGCCTCTCTCCTCTATCTAAAGCCTCTCTCTGTTTAAAGCCTCTCTCTATTTAAAGTATCTCTCTGGAGAGTAGGCCTCTCTCTATTTAAAGCCTCTCTCTATTTAAAGTCTCTCTCTGGAGAGTAGGTCTCTCTCTATCTAAAGCCTCTCTCTGGAGAGTAGGCCTCTCTGTATTTAAAGTCTCTCTCTGGAGAGTAGGTCTCTCTCTATTTAAAGCCTCTCTCTATCTAAAGCCTCTCTCTGGAGAGTAGGTCTCTCTCTATTTAAAGTCTCTCTCTGGAGAGTAGGTCTCTCTCTATTTAAAGCCTCTCTCTATCTAAAGCCTCTCTCTGGAGAGTAGGCCTCTCTCTATTTAAAGCCTCTCTTTGGAGAGTAGGCCTCTCTCTATCTAAAGCCTCTCTCTATTTAAAGCCTCTCTCTATTTAAAGCCTCTCTCTGGAGAGTAGGCCTCTCTCTAATTAAAGACTCTCTATGGAGAGTAGGTCTCTCTCTATCTAAAGCCTCTCTCTATCTAAAGCCTCTCTATGGAGAGTAGGTCTCTCTCTATCTAAAGCCTCTCTATATTTAAAGCCTCTCTCTATTTAAAGCATCTCTCTATTTAAAGTCTCTTTTTGGAGAGTAGGCCTCTCTCTATTTAAAGCCTCTCTCTATTTAAAGCCTCTCTCTATTTAAAGCCTCTCTCTATTTAAAGTCTCTCTCTATTTAAAGCCTCTCTCTATTTAAAGCCTCTCTCTATTTAAAGTCTCTCTTTGGAGAGTAGGCCTCTCTCTATTTAAAGCCTCTCTCTATTTAAAGCCTCTCTCTATTTAAAGCCTCTCTCTATTTAAAGCCTCTCTCTATTTAAAGTCTCTCTCTATTTAAAGCCTCTCTCTATTTAAAGCCTCTCTCTATTTAAAGTCTCTATTTGGAGAGTAGGCCTCTCTCTATTTAAAGCCTCTCTCTATTTAAAGTCTCTCTCTATTTAAAGCCTCTCTCTGGAGAAAGAGGCCTCTCTCTATTTAAAGTCTCTCTCTGGAGAGTAGGCCTCTCTATTTAAAGCCTCTCTCTATCTAAAGCCTCTCTCTATTTAAAGCCTCTCTCTGGGGAGTAGGCCTCTCTATTTAAAGCCTCTCTTTGGAGAGTAGGCCTCTCTCTATCTAAAGCCTCTCTCTATTTAAAGCCTCTCTCTGGAGAGTAGGCCTCTCTCTATTTAAAGCCTCTCTCTGGAGAGTAGGCCTCTCTCTATTTAAAGCCTCTCTCTGGAGAGTAGGCCTCTCTCTATCTAAAGCCTCTCTATATTTAAAGCCTCTCTCTGGAGAGTAGGCCTCTCTCTATTTAAAGCCTCTCTCTATCTAAAGCCTCTCTCTATTTAAAGCCTCTCTCTGGAGAGTAGGCCTCTCTCTATTTAAAGCCTCTCTCTGGAGAGTAGGCCTCTCTCTATCTAAAGCCTCTCTATATTTAAAGCCTCTCTCTGGAGAGTAGGCCTCTCTCTATTTAAAGCCTCTCTCTATCTAAAGCCTCTCTCTATTTAAAGCCTCTCTCTGGAGAGTAGGCCTCTCTCTATTTAAAGCCTCTCTCTGGAGAGTAGGCCTCTCTCTATCTAAAGCCTCTCTATATTTAAAGCCTCTCTCTGGAGAGTAGGCCTCTCTATTTAAAGTCTCTCTTTGGAGAGTAGGCCTCTCTCTATCTAAAGCCTCTCGTTGGAGAGTAGGCCTCTCTCTTTTTTAAGTCTCTCGTTGGAGAGTAGGCCTCTCTCTATTTAAAGCCTCTCTCTATTTAAAGCCTCTCTCTATTTAAAGTCTCTCTCTGGAGAGTAGGTCTCTCTGTATTTAAAGCCTTTCTCTGGAGAGTAGGCCTCTCTCTAATTAGAGCCTCTTTCTGGAGAGTAGGCCTCTCTCTATTTTAAGTCTCTCGTTGGAGAGTAGGCCTCTCTCTATTTAAAGCCTCTCTCTATTTAAAGCCTCTCTCTATTTAAAGCCTCTCTTTGGAGAGTAGGCATCTCTCTATCTAAAGCCTCTCTCTGGAGAGTAGGCCTCTCTCTAATTAAAGCCTCTCTCTGGAGAGAAGGCCGCTCTCTAATTAAAGCCTCTCTCTGGAGAGTAGGCCTCTCTCTATTTAAAGCCTCTCTCTATTTAAAGTCTCTCTCTGGAGAGTAGGCCTCTCTCTATCTAAAGCCTCTCTCTATTTAAAGCCTCTCTCTATCTAAAGCCTCTCTCTGGAGAGTAGGTCTCTCTGTATTTAAAGCCTCTCTCTATCTAAAGCCTCTCTTTGGAGAGTAGGCCTCTCTCTATCTAAAGCCTCTCTCTGGAGAGTAGGCCTCTCTCTATCTAAAGCCTCTCTCTATTTAAAGTCTCTCTCTGGAGAGTAGGCCTCTCTCTATTTAAAGCCTCTCTCTATTTAAAGTCTCTCTCTGGAGAGTAGGTCTCTCTCTATTTAAAGCCTCTCTCTATCTAAAGCCTCTCTCTGGAGAGTAGGTCTCTCTCTATTTAAAGTCTCTCTCTGGAGAGTAGGTCTCTCTCTATCTAAAGCCTCTCTCTATCTAAAGCCTCTCTCTGGAGAGTAGGCCTCTCTCTATTTAAAGCCTCTCTTTGGAGAGTAGGCCTCTCTCTAATTAAAGTCTCTCTCTGGAGAGTAGGCCTCTCTCTAATTAAAGACTCTCTATGGAGAGTAGGTCTCTCTCTATCTAAAGCCTCTCTCTATTTAAAGCCTCTCTCTATTTAAAGCCTCTCTCTATTTAAAGTCTCTCTTTGGAGAGTAGGCCTCTCTCTATCTAAAGCCTCTCTCTGGAGAGTAGGCCTCTCTCTAATTAAAGACTCTCTATGGAGAGTAGGTCTCTCTCTATCTAAAGCCTCTCTCTATTTAAAGCCTCTCTCTATTTAAAGCCTCTCTCTATTTAAAGCCTCTCTCTATTTAAAGCCTCTCTCTATTTAAAGCCTCTCTCTATTTAAAGCCTCTCTCTATTTAAAGCCTCTCTCTATTTAAAGCCTCTCTCTATTTAAAGCCTCTCTCTATTTAAAGCCTCTCTCTATTTAAAGCCTCTCTCTATTTAAAGCCTCTCTCTATTTAAAGCCTCTCTCTATTTAAAGCCTCTCTCTATCTAAAGCCTCTCTCTATTTAAAGCCTCTCTCTATTTAAAGCCTCTCTCTATTTAAAGCCTCTCTCTATTTAAAGCCTCTCTTTGGAGAGTAGGCCTCTCTCTATTTAAAGCCTCTCTCTATTTAAAGCCTCTCTCTATTTAAAGCCTCTCTCTATCTAAAGCCTCTCTTTGGAGAGTAGGCCTCTCTATTTAAAGCCTCTCTCTATTTAAAGCCTCTCTCTATTTAAAGCCTCTCTCTATTTAAAGCCTCTCTCTATTTAAAGCCTCTCTCTATTTAAAGCCTCTCTCTATTTAAAGCCTCTCTCTATTTAAAGCCTCTCTCTATTTAAAGCCTCTCTCTATTTAAAGCCTCTCTTTGGAGAGTAGGCCTCTCTCTATTTAAAGCCTCTCTCTGGAGAGTAGGCCTCTCTCTATTTAAAGCCTCTCTTTGGAGAGTAGGCCTCTCTCTATCTAAAGCCTCTCTCTGGAGAGTAGGCCTCTCTATTTAAAGCCTCTCTCTATTTAAAGTCTCTCTTTGGAGAGTAGGCCTCTCTCTATTTAAAGCCTCTCTCTATTTAAAGCCTCTCTCTATCTAAAGCCTCTCTCTGGAGAGTAGGCCTCTCTCTATCTAAAGCCTCTCTCTATTTAAAGCCTCTCTCTATTTAAAGCCTCTCTCTATTTAAAGCCTCTCTCTATTTAAAGCCTCTCTCTATTTAAAGTCTCTCTCTATTTAAAGCCTCTCTCTATTTAAAGCCTCTCTCTATTTAAAGTCTCTCTCTGGAGAGTAGGCCTCTCTATTTAAAGTCTCTCTCTATTTAAAGCCTCTCTCTGGAGAGTAGGCCTTTCTCTATTTAAAGTCTCTCTCTGGAAAGTAGGCCTCTCTCTATTTAAAGTCTCTCTCTGGAGAGTAGGCCTCTCTATTTAAAGCCTCTCTCTATTTAAAGCCTCTCTCTGGGGAGTAGGCCTCTCTCTATCTAAAGCCTCTCTCTATCTAAAGCCTCTCGTTGGAGAGTAGGCCTCTCTCTATTTAAAGTCTCTCGTTGGAGAGTAGGCCTCTCTCTATTTAAAGCCTCTCTCTATTTAAAGCCTCTCTCTATTTAAAGTCTCTCTCTGGAGAGTAGGCCTCTCTCTATTTAAAGCATCTCGTTGGAGAGTAGGCCTCTCTCTATTTAAAGTCTCTCTTTGGAGAGTAGGCCTCTCTCTAATTAAAGCATCTCGTTGGAGAGTAGGCCGCTCTCTATTTAAAGTCTCTCTTTGGAGAGTAGGCCTCTCTATTTAAAGCCTCTCTCTATTTAAAGTCTCTCTCTGGAGAGTAGGCCTCTCTCTATTTAAAGCATCTCGTTGGAGAGTAGGCCGCTCTCTATTTAAAGTCTCTCTTTGGAGAGTAGGCCTCTCTATTTAAAGCCTCTCTCTATTTAAAGTCTCTCTCTGGAGAGTAGGCCTCTCTCTATTTAAAGCCTCTCTCTATTTAAAGCCTGTCTCTATTTAAAGCCTCTCTCTATTTAAAGCCTCTCTTTGGAGAGTAGGCCTCTCTCTAATTAAAGACTCTCTATGGAGAGTAGGTCTCTCTCTATCTAAAGCCTCTCTCTATTTAAAGCCTCTCTCTATTTAAAGCCTCTCTCTATTTAAAGTCTCTCTTTGGAGAGTAGGCCTCTCTCTAATTAAAGACTCTCTATGGAGAGTAGGTCTCTCTCTATCTAAAGCCTCTCTCTATTTAAAGCCTCTCTCTATTTAAAGCCTCTCTCTATTTAAAGTCTCTCTTTGGAGAGTAGGCCTCTCTGTTTAAAGCCTCTCTCTATTTAAAGTCTGTCTCTGGAGAGTAGGCCTCTCTATTTAAAGTCTCTCTCTAATTAAAGTCTCTCTTTGGAGAGTAGGCCTCTCTCTAATTAAAGTCTCTCTTTGGAGAGTAGGCCTCTCTAATTAAAGTCTCTCTTTGGAGAGTAGGCCTCTCTAATTAAAGTCTCTCTTTGGAGAGTAGGCCTCTCTAATTAAAGCCTCTCTCTATTTAAAGTCTGTCTCTGGAGAGTAGGCCTCTCTATTTAAAGTCTCTCTCTAATTAAAGTCTCTCTTTGGAGAGTAGGCCTCTCTCTAATTAAAGTCTCTCTTTGGAGAGTAGGCCTCTCTATTTAAAGCCTCTCTTTGGAGAGTAGGCCTCTCTATCTAAAGCCTCTCTTTGGAGAGTAGGCCTCTCTCTATCTAAAGCCTCTCGTTGGAGAGTAGGCCTCTCTCTATTTAAAGTCTCTCTTTGGAGAGTAGGCCTCTCTAATTAAAGTCTCTCTTTGGAGAGTAGGCCTCTCTAATTAAAGCCTCTCTCTATTTAAAGCCTCTCTCTGGAGAGTAGGCCTCTCTCTAATTAAAGTCTCTCTTTGGAGAGTAGGCCTCTCTATTTAAAGCCTCTCTCTGGAGAGTAGGCCTCTCTATTTAAAGCCTCTCTTTGGAGAGTAGGCCTCTCTCTATCTAAAGCCTCTCGTTGGAGAGTAGGCCTCTCTCTAATTAAAGTATCTCTTTGGAGAGTAGGCCTCTCTAATTAAAGCCTCTCTCTGGAGAGTAGGCCTCTCTAATTAAAGTCTCTCTTTGGAGAGTAGGCCTCTCTATTTAAAGCCTCTCTTTGGAGAGTAGGCCTCTCTAATTAAAGCCTCTCTCTATCTAAAGCCTCTCTCTATTTAAAGCCTCTCTCTATCTAAAGCCTCTCTCTATTTAAAGCCTCTCTTTGGAGAGTAGGCCTCTCTATTTAAAGCCTCTCTCTGGAGAGTAGGCCTCTCTAATTAAAGCCTCTCTTTGGAGAGTAGGCCTCTCTCTATCTAAAGCCTCTCTCTGGAGAGTAGGCCTCTCTATTTAAAGCCTCTCTTTGGAGAGTAGGCCTGTGTGTGTTTCCTAATCTTGCAATTGAAACACACACACACACACACTATTCCCAGGTGAATATCTGGAAGCCAGATGGAGTGTCAATAAAGGAGATATTTAAGAGAAGAGCAATATGTCCTGAAACAAAGTGCATCTATTACCACTTAGAGAGCCAAGTGTGTGTGTGTGTGTGTGTGTGTGTGTGTGTCTGTGGGTGTGTGTGTCTGTGTGTGTCTGTGGGTGTGTGGCTTAGATGATTGCCATTAATCAGTTTTCCCATTGATCTTTTTAGAGAATTGAATCCCACAAAAATGGTTGAGGATAGATAGGGCTCTGGTCTTAAAGAAAAGTGTAGAGAGGGAAAGGAAGAGGAGGGAGGGATGGAGAGAGGGATAGGGAGAGGGGAGAGGAGAGAGGGAGAGGGGAGAGGGAGAGGGAGAGGGAGAGGGAGAGAGAGAGAGGGATAGGGAGAGGAGGGAGGGATAGGGAGAGGAGGGAGGGATAGGGAGAGGAGGGAGGGATAGGGAGAGGAGGGAGGGATAGGGAGGGAGGGATAGGGAAAGGAGAGAGGGAAAGGAGAGAGGGAGAGGGGAGGGAGGGATGGATAGGGAGAGGAGAGAGGGATAGGGAGAGGATGGTGGGATAGGGAGAGGAGGGAGGGAGAGGGAGAGGAGGGAGGGATAGGGAGGGAGGGATAGGGAGAGGAGGGAGGGATGGAGAGAGGGATAGGGAGAGGGGAGAGGAGAGAGGGAGAGGGGAGAGGGAGAGGGAGAGGGAGAGGGGAGAGGGATAGGGAGAGGGAGAGAGAGAGGGAGAGGAGCGAGGGATAGGGAGAGGAGAGAGGGATAGGGAGAGGAGGGAGGGATAGGGAGGGAGGGATAGGGAAAGGAGAGAGGGATAGGGGGAGGGAGGGATGGATAGGGAGAGGAGAGAGGGATAGGGAGAGGATGGAGGGATAGGGAGAGAAGGGAGGGAGAGGGAGAGGAGGGAGGGATAGGGAGGGAGGGATACGGAAAGGAGAGAGGGATAGGGAGAGGAGGGAGGGATAGGGAGAGGAGGGAGGGATAGGGAGGGAGGGATAGGGAAAGGAGAGAGGGATAGGGAGAGGGGGAGGGAGGGATGGATAGGGAGAGGAGAGAGGGATAGGGAGAGGATATAGGGAGAGGAGGGAGGGATAGTGAGAGGAGGGAGGGATAGGGAGGGAGGGATAGGGAAAGGAGAGAGGGATAGGGAGAGGGGGAGGGAGGGATGGATAGGGAGAGGAGAGAGGGATAGGGAGAGGATGGATGGATAGGGAGAGGAGAGAGGGATAGGGAGAGGTGGGAGGGATAGGGAGAAGAGGGAGGGATAGGGAGAGGAGGGAGGGATAGGGAGAGGAGAGAGGGATAGGGAGAGGAGGGAGGGATAGGGAGAGGAGGGAGGGATAGGGAGAGGAGGGAGGGATAGGGAGAAGAGGGAGGGATAGGGAGAGGAGGGAGGGATAGGGAGAGGAGAGAGGAATAATCAGTAATCACGTGGCCCTACATGTGTTGAAGTTGCACCGGTACACAAATACACACAGACGTAAAACACCTTCAATCAGAGAGATCAAAGAGACGGCTGAATCACCCGGGACAGAGAGAACTACAGCAGGGGTCAGCATCATCGCAAGTAGTGTGTGTTTGTGTGTGTGTGTGTGTGTGTGTGTGTGTGTGTGTGTGTGTGTGTGTGTGTGTGTGTGTGTGTGTGTGTGTGTGTGTGTGTGTGTGTGTGTGTGTGTTGCCGCACAGAAATGAAACAATGAAACATATTTGAGGTTTTAAAGGGGAATTTAAATACGTTTCTCTCCCTTCGCTGCCACTGTCACGGTTAAAGGTTAAAGAGTCACATCTCCCTCACTAACTTTAATCACCAGCTACAGTGCCTTGCGAAAGTATTTGGACCCCTTGAACTTTGCGACCCTTTGCCACATTTCAGGCTTCAAACATAAAGATATAAAACTGTATTTTTTTGTGAAGAATCAACAACAAGTGGGACACAATCATGAAGTGGAACGACATTTATTGGATATTTCAAACTTTTTTAACAAATCAAAAACTGAAGAATTGGGCGTGCAAAATTATTCAGCCCCTTTACTTTCAGTGCAGCAAACTCTCTCCAGAAGTTCAGTGAGGATCTCTGAATGATCCAATGTTGACCTAAATGACTAATGATGATAAATACAATCCACCTGTGTGTAATCAAGTCTCCGTATAAATGCACCTGCACTGTGATAGTCTCAGAGGTCCGTTATCACATGTGGATAAGATTAAATTGAAATTTGGTTTTTATTTTCGTAATAAGGCTTGCTTCCCACTTATGGCTAAAAAGAAGCTTATTCAGGCCACTTTTCTCTCTGTCATTGATTATGGTGACTTGTTGAATATGCATACAACCTCTTCTGTCTGACAGAGACTGGACTCTGTTAATCATGCATCCTTGCACTTTATTACAAATGCCAAGTCACTCACCCACCACTGCACCTTGTACCAAATGGAAGGTTGGACCTCAATTTATATGCACAGAAAGATACATTTGTAAGTGTTCATCTACAAAGCCCTTCTGGGTAAACTCCCTCTTTACCTCTGTAGTCTGGTCTCCTTCACCACCAGCAGGTAAACTCCCTCTTTACCTCTGTAGTCTGGTCTCCTTCACCACCAGCAGGTAAACTCCCTCTTTACCTCTGTAGTCTGGTCTCCTTCCCCACCAGCAGGTAAACTCCCTCTGTAGTCTGGTCTCCTTCACAACCAGCAGGTAAACTCCCTCTTTACCTCTGTAGTCTGGTCTCCTTCACCACCAGCAGGTAAACTCCCTCTTTACCTCTGTAGTCTGGTCTCCTTCATCACCAGCAGGTAAACTCCCTCTGTAGTCTGGTCTCCTTCACCACCAGCAGGTAAACTCCCTCTTTCCCTCTGTAGTCTGGTCTCCTTCACCACCAGCAGGTAAACTCCCTCTTTCCCTCTGTAGTCTGGTCTCCTTCACCACCAGCAGGTAAACTCCCTCTTTACCTCTGTAGTCTGGTCTCCTTCACCACCAGCAGGTAAACTCCCTCTTTACCTCTGTAGTCTGGCCTTCTTCACCACCAGCAGGTAAACTCCCTCTGTAGTCTGGTCTCCTTCACCACCAGCAGGTAAACTCCCTCTTTACCTCTGTAGTCTGGTCTTCTTCACCACCAGCAGGTAAACTCCCTCTTTACCTCTGTAGTCTGGTCTCCTTCACCACCAGCAGGTAAACTCCCTCTTTACCTCTGTAGTCTGGCCTTCTTCACCACCAGCAGGTAAACTCCCTCTTTACCTCTGCAGTCTGGTCTCCTTCACCACCAGCAGGTAAACTCCCTCTTTACCTCTGTAGTCTGGTCTCCTTCACCACCAGCAGGTAAACTCCCTCTTTACCTCTGTAGTCTGGTCTCCTTCACCACCAGCAGGTAAACTCCCTCTGTAGTCTGGTCTCCTTCACCACCAGCAGGTAAACTCCCTCTTTACCTCTGTAGTCTGGTCTCCTTCACCACCAGCAGGTAAACTCCCTCTGTAGTCTGGTCTCCTTCACCACCAGCAGGTAAACTCCCTCTGTAGTCTGGTCTCCTTCACCACCAGCAGGTAAACTCCCTCTTTACCTCTGTAGTCTGGTCTCCTTCACCACCAGCAGGTAAACTCCCTCTTTACCTCTGTAGTCTGGTCTCCTTCCCCACCAGCAGATAAACTCCCTCTGTAGTCTGGTCTCCTTCACCACCAGCAGGTAAACTCCCTCTTTACCTCTGTAGTCTGGTCTCCTTCCCCACCAGCAGATAAACTCCCTCTGTAGTCTGGTCTCCTTCACCACCAGCAGGTAAACTCCCTCTTTACCTCTGTGGTCTGGTCTCCTTCACCACCAGCAGGTAAACTCCCTCTTTACCTCTGTAGTCTGGTCTCCTTCACCACCAGCAGGTAAACTCCCTCTTTACCTCTGTAGTCTGGTCTCCTTCATCACCAGCAGGTAAACTCCCTCTTTACCTCTGTAGTCTGGTCTCCTTCACCACCAGCAGGTAAACTCCCTCTTTACCTCTGTAGTCTGGTCTCCTTCCCCAACCAGCAGGTAAACTCCCTCTTTACCTCTGTAGTCTGGCCTTCTTCACCACCAGCAGGTAAACTCCCTCTTTACCTCTGTAGTCTGGTCTCCTTCACCACCAGCAGGTAAACTCCCTCTTTACCTCTGTAGTCTGGTCTCCTTCACCACCAGCAGGTAAACTCCCTCTGTAGTCTGGTCTCCTTCACCACCAGCAGGTAAACTCTCTCTTTACCTCTGTAGTCTGGTCTCCTTCACCACCAGCAGGTAAACTCCCTCTTTACCTCTGTAGTCTGGCCTTCTTCACCACCAGCAGGTAAACTCCCTCTTTACCTCTGCAGTCTGGTCTCCTTCACCACCAGCAGGTAAACTCCCTCTGTACCTCTGTAGTCTGGTCTCCTTCACCACCAGCAGGTAAACTCCCTCTTTACCTCTGTAGTCTGGTCTCCTTCCCCACCAGCAGGTAAACTCCCTCTGTAGTCTGGTCTCCTTCACCACCAGTAGGTAAACTCCCTCTGTAGTCTGGTCTCCTTCACCACCAGCAGGTAAACTCCCTCTTTACCTCTGTAGTCTGGTCTCCTTCACCACCAGCAGGTAAACTCCCTCTTTACCTCTGTAGTCTGGTCTCCTTCCCCACCAGCAGGTAAACTCCCTCTGTAGTCTGGTCTCCTTCACCACCAGTAGGTAAACTCCCTCTTTCCCTCTGTAGTCTGGTCTCCTTCACCACCAGCAGGTAAACTCCCTCTTTACCTCTGTAGTCTGGTCTCCTTCACCACCAGCAGGTAAACTCCCTCTTTACCTCTGTAGTCTGGTCTCCTTCACCACCAGCAGGTAAACTCCCTCTTTACCTCTGTAGTCTGGTCTCCTTCCCCACCAGCAGGTAAACTCCCTCTGTAGTCTAGACTCCTTCACCACCAGCAGGTAAACTCCCTCTTTACCTCTGTAGTCTGGTCTCCTTCACCACCAGCAGGTAAACTCCCTCTTTACCTCTGTAGTCTGGCCTTCTTCACCACCAGCAGGTAAACTCCCTCTTTACCTCTGTAGTCTGGCCTCCTTCACCACCAGCAGGTAAACTCCCTCTGTAGTCTGGTCTCCTTCACCACCAGCAGGTAAACTCCCTCTTTACCTCTGTAGTCTGGTCTTCTTCACCACCAGCAGGTAAACTCCCTCTTTACCTCTGTAGTCTGGTCTCCTTCACCACCAGCAGGTAAACTCCCTCTTTACCTCTGTAGTCTGGTCTCCTTCACCACCAGCAGGTAAACTCCCTCTTTACCTCTGTAGTCTGGCCTTCTTCACCACCAGCAGGTAAACTCCCTCTTTACCTCTGCAGTCTGGTCTCCTTCACCACCAGCAGGTAAACTCCCTCTTTACCTCTGTAGTCTGGTGTCCTTCACCACCAGCAGGTAAACTCCCTCTTTACCTCTGTAGTCTGGTCTCCTTCATCACCAGCAGGTAAACTCCCTCTGTAGTCTGGTCTCCTTCACCACCAGCAGGTAAACTCCCTCTTTACCTCTGTAGTCTGGTCTTCTTCACCACCAGCAGGTAAACTCCCTCTTTACCTCTGTAGTCTGGTCTCCTTCACCACCAGCAGGTAAACTCCCTCTTTACCTCTGTAGTCTGGTCTTCTTCACCACCAGCAGGTAAACTCCCTCTTTACCTCTGTAGTCTGGTCTCCTTCCCCACCAGCAGGTAAACTCCCTCTGTAGTCTGGTCTTCTTCACCACCAGCAGGTAAACTCCCTCTTTACCTCTGTAGTCTGGTCTCCTTCACCACCAGCAGGTAAACTCCCTCTTTACCTCTGTAGTCTGGTCTCCTTCACCACCAGCAGGTAAACTCCCTCTGTAGTCTGGTCTCCTTCACCACCAGCAGGTAAACTCCCTCTTTACCTCTGTAGTCTGGTCTCCTTCCCCACCAGCAGGTAAACTCCCTCTGTAGTCTGGTCTCCTTCACCACCAGCAGGTAAACTCCCTCTGTAGTCTGGTCTCCTTCACCACCAGTAGGTAAACTCCCTCTGTAGTCTGGTCTCCTTCCCCACCAGCAGGTAAACTCCCTCTTTACCTCTGTAGTCTGGTCTCCTTCACCACCAGCAGGTAAACTCCCTCTTTACCTCTGTAGTCTGGTCTCCTTCACCACCAGCAGCTAAACTCCCTCTTTACCTCTGTAGTCTGGTCTCTTTCCCCACCAGTAGGTAAACTCCCTCTTTACCTCTGTAGTCTGGTCTCCTTCACCACCAGCAGGTAAACTCCCTCTTTACCTCTGTAGTCTGGTCTCCTTCCCCACCAGTAGGTAAACTCCCTCTTTCCCTCTGTGTCTGGTCTCCTTCACCACCAGCAGGTAAACTTCCTCTTTACCTCTGTAGTCTGGTCTCCTTCACCACCAGCAGGTAAACTCCCTCTTTACCTCTGTAGTCTGGTCTCCTTCACCACCAGTAGGTAAACTCCCTATTTACCTCTGTAGTCTGGTCTCCTTCACCACCAGCAGGTAAACTCCCTCTGTAGTCTGGTCTCCTTCACCACCAGCAGGTAAACTCACTCTGTAGTCTGGCCTTCTTCACCACCAGCAGGTAAACTCCCTCTTTACCTCTGTAGTCTGGTCTCCTTCACCACCAGTAGGTAAACTCCCTCTTTACCTCTGTAGTCTGGTCTCCTTCCCCACCAGCAGGTAAACTCCCTCTGTAGTCTGGCCTTCTTCACCACCAGCAGGTAAACTCCCTCTTTACCTCTGTAGTCTGGTCTCCTTCCCCACCAGCAGGTAAACTCCCTCTTTACCTCTGTAGTCTGGTCTCCTTCACCACCAGTAGGTAAACTCCCTCTGTAGTCTGGTCTCCTTCACCACCAGCAGCTAAACTCCCTCTTTACCTCTGTAGTCTGGTCTCCTTCCCCACCAGTAGGTAAACTCCCTCTTTACCTCTGTAGTCTGGTCTCCTTCACCACCAGCAGGTAAACTCCCTCTTTACCTCTGTAGTCTGGTCTCCTTCACCACCAGCAGGTAAACTCCCTCTTTACCTCTGTAGTCTGGTCTCCTTCCCCACCAGTAGGTAAACTCCCTCTTTACCTCTGTAGTCTGGTCTCCTTCACCACCAGCAGGTAAACTCCCTCTTTACCTCTGTAGTCTGGTCTCCTTCACCACCAGCAGGTAAACTCCCTCTTTACCTCTGTAGTCTGGTCTCCTTCACCACCAGCAGGTAAACTCCCTCTGTAGTCTGGTCTCCTTCACCACCAGCAGGTAAACTCCCTCTGTAGTCTGGTCTCCTTCACCACCAGCAGGTAAACTCCCTCTTTACCTCTGTAGTCTGGTCTCCTTCACCACCAGCAGGTAAACTCCCTCTTTACCTCTGTAGTCTGGCCTTCTTCACCACCAGCACGTAAACTCCCTCTGTAGTCTGGTCTCCTTCACCACCAGCAGGTAAACTCCCTCTGTAGTCTGGTCTCCTTCACCACCAGCAGGTAAACTCCCTCTTTACCTCTGTAGTCTGGTCTCCTTCACCACCAACAGGTAAACTCCCTCTGTAGTCTGGTCTCCTTCCCCACCAGTAGGTAAACTCCCTCTTTACCTCTGTAGTCCGGTCTCCTTCACCACCAGCAGGTAAACTCCCTCTTTACCTCTGTAGTCTGGTCTCCTTCACCACCAGCAGGTAAACTCCCTCTTTACCTCTGTAGTCTGGTCTCCTTCACCACCAGCAGGTAAACTCCCTCTTTACCTCTGTAGTCTGGTCTCCTTCACCACCAGCAGGTAAACTCCCTCTTTACCTCTGTAGTCTGGTCTCCTTCACAACCAGCAGGTAAACTCCCTCTTTACCTCTGTAGTCTGGTCTCCTTCACCACCAGCAGGTAAACTCCCTCTTTACCTCTGTAGTCTGGTCTCCTTCACCACCAGCAGGTAAACTCCCTCTTTACCTCTGTAGTCTGGTCTCCTTCACCACCAGCAGGTAAACTCCCTCTTTACCTCTGTAGTCTGGTCTCCTTCACCACCAGCAGGTAAACTCCCTCTGTAGTCTGGTCTCCTTCACCACCAGCAGGTAAACTCCCTCTTTACCTCTGTAGTCTGGTCTCCTTCACCACCAGTAGGTAAACTCCCTCTTTACCTCTGTAGTCTGGTCTCCTTCACCCCCAGCAGGTAAACTCCCTCTGTAGTCTGGTCTCCTTCACCACCAGCAGGTAAACTCCCTCTTTACCTCTGTAGTCTGGTCTCCTTCACCACCAGCAGGTAAACTCCCTCTTTACCTCTGTAGTCTGGTCTCCTTCACCACCAGCAGGTAAACTCCCTCTTTACCTCTGTAGTCTGGTCTCCTTCACCCCCAGCAGGTAAACTCCCTCTTTACCTCTGTAGTCTGGTCTCCTTCACCACCAGCAGGTAAACTCCCTCTTTACCTCTGTAGTCTGGTCTCCTTCACCCCCAGCAGGTAAACTCCCTCTTTACCTCTGTAGTCTGGTCTCCTTCACCACCAGCAGGTAAACTCCCTCTTTACCTCTGTAGTCTGGTCTCCTTCACCACCAGCAGGTAAACTCCCTCTTTACCTCTGTAGTCTGGCCTTCTTCACCACCAGCAGGTAAACTCCCTCTTTCCCTCTGTAGTCTGGTCTCCTTCACCACCAGCAGGTAAACTCCCTCTGTAGTCTGGTCTCCTTCACCACCAGCAGGTAAACTCCCTCTTTACCTCTGTAGTCTGGTCTCCTTCACCACCAGCAGGTAAACTCCCTCTTTACCTCTGTAGTCTGGTCTCCTTCACCACCAGTAGGTAAACTCCCTATTTACCTCTGTAGTCTGGTCTCCTTCACCACCAGCAGGTAAACTCCCTCTGTAGTCTGGTCTCCTTCACCACCAGCAGGTAAACTCCCTCTGTAGTCTGGCCTTCTTCACCACCAGCAGGTAAACTCCCTCTTTACCTCTGTAGTCTGGTCTCCTTCACCACCAGTAGGTAAACTCCCTCTTTACCTCTGTAGTCTGGTCTCCTTCCCCACCAGCAGGTAAACTCCCTCTGTAGTCTGGCCTTCTTCACCACCAGCAGGTAAACTCCCTCTTTACCTCTGTAGTCTGGTCTCCTTCCCCACCAGCAGGTAAACTCCCTCTTTACCTCTGTAGTCTGGTCTCCTTCACCACCAGTAGGTAAACTCCCTCTGTAGTCTGGTCTCCTTCCCCACCAGCAGGTAAACTCCCTCTTTACCTCTGTAGTCTGGTCTCCTTCACCACCAGTAGGTAAACTCCCTCTGTATCTGGTCTCCTTCCCCACCAGCAGGTAAACTCCCTCTTTACCTCTGTAGTCTGGTCTCCTTCACCACCAGTAGGTAAACTCCCTCTGTAGTCTGGTCTCCTTCCCCACCAGTAGGTAAACTCCCTCTTTACCTCTGTAGTCTGGTCTCCTTCACCACCAGCAGGTAAACTCCCTCTTTACCTCTGTAGTCTGGTCTCCTTCACCACCAGCAGGTAAACTCCCTCTGTAGTCTGGTCTCCTTCACCACCAGCAGGTAAACTCCCTCTTTACCTCTGTAGTCTGGTCTCCTTCACCACCAGCAGGTAAACTCCCTCTTTACCTCTGTAGTCTGGTCTCCTTCACCACCAGCAGGTAAACTCCCTCTTTACCTCTGTAGTCTGGCATTCTTCACCACCAGCAGGTAAACTCCCTCTGTAGTCTGGTCTCCTTCACCACCAGCAGGTAAACTCCCTCTTTACCTCTGTAGTCTGGTCTCCTTCACCACCAGCAGGTAAACTCCCTCTTTACCTCTGTAGTCTGGTCTCCTTCACCACCAGCAGGTAAACTCCCTCTTTACCTCTGTAGTCTGGTCTCCTTCACCACCAGCAGGTAAACTCCCTCTTTACCTCTGTAGTCTGGTCTCCTTCACCACCAGCAGGTAAACTCCCTCTTTACCTCTGTAGTCTGGTCTCCTTCACCACCAGCAGGTAAACTCCCTCTGTAGTCTGGTCTCCTTCACCACCAGCAGGTAAACTCCCTCTTTACCTCTGTAGTCTGGTCTCCTTCACCACCAGTAGGTAAACTCCCTCTTTACCTCTGTAGTCTGGTCTCCTTCACCCCCAGCAAGTAAACTCCCTCTGTAGTCTGGTCTCCTTCACCACCAGCAGGTAAACTCCCTCTTTACCTCTGTAGTCTGGTCTCCTTCACCACCAGCAGGTAAACTTCCTCTTTACCTCTGTAGTCTGGTCTCCTTCACCACCAGCAGGTAAACTCCCTCTTTACCTCTGTAGTCTGGTCTCCTTCACCCCCAGCAGGTAAACTCCCTCTTTACCTCTGTAGTCTGGTCTCCTTCCCCCCCAGCAGGTAAACTCCTCTCTTTACCTCTGTAGTCTGGTCTCCTTCATCACCAGCAGGTAAACTCCCTCTTTACCTCTGTAGCCTGGTCTCCTTCACCACCAGCAGGTAAACTCCCTCTTTACCTCTGTAGTCTGGTCTCCTTCACCACCAGTAGGTAAACTCCCTCTTTACCTCTGTAGTCTGGTCTCCTTCACCACCAGCAGGTAAACTCCCTCTTTACCTCTGTAGTCTGGTCTCCTTCACCCCCAGCAGGTAAACTCCCTCTTTACCTCTGTAGTCTGGTCTCCTTCACCACCAGCAGGTAAACTCCCTCTTTACCTCTGTAGTCTGGTCTCCTTCACCACCAGCAGGTAAACTCCCTCTTTACCTCTGTAGTCTGGTCTCCTTCACCACCAGCAGGTAAACTCCCTCTGTAGTCTGGTCTCCTTCACCACCAGCAGGTAAACTCCCTCTTTACCTCTGTAGTCTGGTCTCCTTCACCACCAGCAGGTAAACTCCCTCTTTACCTCTGTAGTCTGGTCTCCTTCACCACCAGCAGGTAAACTCCCTCTTTACCTCTGTAGTCTGGTCTCCTTCACCACCAGTAGGTAAACTCCCTCTGTAGTCTGGTCTCCTTCACCACCAGCAGGTAAACTCCCTCTTTACCTCTGTAGTCTGGTCTCCTTCACCACCAGCAGGTAAACTCCCTCTGTAGTCTGGTCTCCTTCACCACCAGCAGGTAAACTCCCTCTGTAGTCTGGTCTCCTTCCCCACCAGTAGGTAAACTCCCTCTGTAGTCTGGTCTCGTTCACCACCAGCAGGTAAACTCCCTCTGTACCTCTGTAGTCTGTTCTCCTTCACCACCAGCAGGTAAACTCCCTCTTTACCTCTGTAGTCTGGTCTCCTTCACCACCAGCAGGTAAACTCCCTCTTTACCTCTGTAGTCTGGTCTCCTTCACCACCAGCAGGTAAACTCCCTCTTTACCTCTGTAGTCTGGTCTCCTTCACCACCAGCAGGTAAACTCCCTCTGTAGTCTGGTCTCCTTCACCACCAGCAGGTAAACTCCCTCTGTAGTCTGGTCTCCTTCACCACCAGCAGGTAAACTCCCTCTTTACCTCTGTAGTCTGGTCTCCTTCACCACCAGCAGGTAAACTCCCTCTGTAGTCTGGTCTCCTTCACCACCAGCAGGTAAACTCCCTCTTTACCTCTGTAGTCTGGTCTCCTTCACCACCAGTAGGTAAACTCCCTCTTTACCTCTGTAGTCTGGTCTCCTTCACCCCCAGCAGGTAAACTCCCTCTGTAGTCTGGTCTCCTTCACCACCAGCAGGTAAACTCCCTCTTTACCTCTGTAGTCTGGTCTCCTTCACCACCAGCAGGTAAACTCCCTCTTTACCTCTGTAGTCTGGTCTCCTTCACCACCAGCAGGTAAACTCCCTCTTTACCTCTGTAGTCTGGTCTCCTTCACCCCCAGCAGGTAAACTCCCTCTTTACCTCTGTAGTCTGGTCTCCTTCCCCCCCAGCAGGTAAACTCCCTCTTTACCTCTGTAGTCTGGTCTCCTTCATCACCAGCAGGTAAACTCCCTCTTTACCTCTGTAGCCTGGTCTCCTTCACCACCAGCAGGTAAACTCCCTCTTTACCTCTGTAGTCTGGTCTCCTTCACCACCAGTAGGTAAACTCCCTCTTTACCTCTGTAGTCTGGTCTCCTTCATCACCAGCAGGTAAACTCCCTCTTTACCTCTGTAGTCTGGTCTCCTTCACCCCCAGCAGGTAAACTCCCTCTTTACCTCTGTAGTCTGGTCTCCTTCACCACCAGCAGGTAAACTCCCTCTTTACCTCTGTAGTCTGGTCTCCTTCACCACCAGCAGGTAAACTCCCTCTTTACCTCTGTAGTCTGGTCTCCTTCACCACCAGCAGGTAAACTCCCTCTGTAGTCTGGTCTCCTTCACCACCAGCAGGTAAACTCCCTCTTTACCTCTGTAGTCTGGTCTCCTTCACCACCAGCAGGTAAACTCCCTCTTTACCTCTGTAGTCTGGTCTCCTTCACCACCAGCAGGTAAACTCCCTCTTTACCTCTGTAGTCTGGTCTCCTTCACCACCAGTAGGTAAACTCCCTCTGTAGTCTGGTCTCCTTCACCACCAGCAGGTAAACTCCCTCTTTACCTCTGTAGTCTGGTCTCCTTCACCACCAGCAGGTAAACTCCCTCTTTACCTCTGTAGTCTGGTCTCCTTCACCACCAGCAGGTAAACTCCCTCTGTAGTCTGGTCTCCTTCACCACCAGCAGGTAAACTCCCTCTGTAGTCTGGTCTCCTTCCCCACCAGTAGGTAAACTCCCTCTGTAGTCTGGTCTCGTTCACCACCAGCAGGTAAACTCCCTCTGTACCTCTGTAGTCTGTTCTCCTTCACCACCAGCAGGTAAACTCCCTCTTTACCTCTGTAGTCTGGTCTCCTTCACCACCAGCAGGTAAACTCCCTCTTTACCTCTGTAGTCTGGTCTCCTTCACCACCAGCAGGTAAACTCCCTCTTTACCTCTGTAGTCTGGTCTCCTTCACCACCAGCAGGTAAACTCCCTCTGTAGTCTGGTCTCCTTCACCACCAGCAGGTAAACTCCCTCTGTAGTCTGGTCTCCTTCACCACCAGCAGGTAAACTCCCTCTTTACCTCTGTAGTCTGGTCTCCTTCACCACCAGCAGGTAAACTCCCTCTGTAGTCTGGTCTCCTTCACCACCAGCAGGTAAACTCCCTCTTTACCTCTGTAGTCTGGTCTCCTTCACCACCAGCAGGTAAACTCCCTCTGTAGTCTGGTCTCCTTCACCACCAGCAGGTAAACTCTCTCTTTACCTCTGTAGTCTGGTCTCCTTCACCACCAGCAGGTAAACTCCCTCTGTAGTCTGGTCTCCTTCACCACCAGTAGGTAAACTCCCTCTGTAGTCTGGTCTCCTTCACCACCAGCAGGTAAACTCCCTCTTTACCTCTGTAGTCTGGTCTCCTTCACCACCAGCAGGTAAACTCCCTCTTTACCTCTGTAGTCTGGTCTCCTTCACCACCAGCAGGTAAACTCCCTCTTTACCTCTGTAGTCTGGTCTCCTTCACCACCAGCAGGTAAACTCCCTCTTTACCTCTGTAGTCTGGTCTCCTTCACCCCCAGCAGGTAAACTCCCTCTGTAGTCTGGTCTCCTTCACCACCAGCAGGTAAACTCCCTCTTTACCTCTGTAGTCCGGTCTCCTTCACCACCAGCAGGTAAACTCCCTCTTTACCTCTGTAGTCCGGTCTCCTTCACCACCAGCAGGTAAACTCCCTCTTTACCTCTGTAGTCTGGTCTCCTTCACCACCAGCAGGTAAACTCCCTCTTTACCTCTGTAGTCTGGTCTCCTTCCCCACCAGCAGGTAAACTCCCTCTTTACCTCTGTAGTCTGGTCTCCTTCACCACCAGCAGGTAAACTCCCTCTTTACCTCTGTAGTCTGGTCTCCTTCACCACCAGCAGGTAAACTCCCTCTTTACCTCTGTAGTCTGGTCTCCTTCACCACCAGCAGGTAAACTCCCTCTTTACCTCTGTAGTCTGGTCTCCTTCCCCACCAGCAGGTAAACTCACTCTTTACCTCTGTATTCTGGTCTCCTTCCCCACCAGCAGGTAAACTCCCTCTTTACCTCTGTAGTCTGGTCTCCTTCACCACCAGCAGGTAAACTCCCTCTGTAGTCTGGTCTCCTTCCCCACCAGCAGGTAAACTCACTCTTTACCTCTGTAGTCTGGTCTCCTTTACCACCAGCAGGTAAACTCCCTCTTTACCTCTGTAGTCTGGTCTCCTTCACCACCAGCAGGTAAACTCCCTCTTTACCTCTGTAGTCTGGTCTCCTTCACCACCAGCAGGTAAACTCCCTCTTTACCTCTGTAGTCTGGTCTCCTTCACCACCAGCAGGTAAACTCCCTCTTTACCTCTGTAGTCTGGTCTCCTTCACCACCAGCAGGTAAACTCCCTCTTTACCTCTGT
>NC_143030.1:7772092-7777092 GCF_057628025.1 Oncorhynchus mykiss
CAAAACAAATACAATTCCATGTACAGATAAATAGTTAAGCAGTTAATTTAAACAACTAATTTGTAAGATAAATGTTTTCAAATGAAATGTGTATGGAAACAGGTGAATTTATCACTCCTCAGTCAGCGGGCTCAAGCAAGCTAAAACCCAGCAGGCTCAAGCAAGCTAAAACCCAGCAGGCTCAAGCAAGCTAAAACCCAGCAGGCTCAAGCAAGCTAAAACCCAGCAGGCTCAAGCAAGCTAAAACCCAGCAGGCTCAAGCAAGCTAAAACCCAGCAGGCTCAAGCAAGCTAAAACCCAGCAGGCTCAAGCAAGCTAAAACCCAGCAGGCTCAAGCAAGCTAAAACCCAGCAGGCTCAAGCAAGCTAAAACCCACATGGCAGCAAAAACTAACCAGCAGAAATTGTTAACAAGTTAGAAATTATTTAAACACACTTTCCTGTAGGCTACTATTTACTAGTTAACAAAAAAATAATGTATGTCATATAAAATATATTCACCCCACCCAGTATTGTGATCAAAACTTACCAGAAAGCATGTAGTCCTTGGCTCAGACAGTGTAGTAGTGTGGGCTCAATAGCATCTCATTAGTGTGCGAGATCTTGAGAATCAGCTGTACATGTGATGGAAGAATGCACTGTGCATGCAGAGGGTTGAATTCCATTGAATTGTGGATATTTGAACCAAAATATGCCACGACACCTAGTATTGCCTTATGTGAAAAAAAAAGTTTCACTGTTATAAGCTAACCTTTTTTTTATGAATTTAGGCAAAATTCCCAAAATTCCTGCACTTAAATTGGAATGGAACGCCATGGAACGTTTCTGGAAAGATTCCGGAAAGTTTCCGACCTTTTGCAACCCGTTGATAACGCCACTACAGTCTGATGGGTTAGAGAGAGATGATAACACCACTACAGTCTGATGGGTTAGAGAGACATGATAACACCACTACAGTCTGATGGGTTAGAGAGAGATGATAACACCACTACAGTCTGATGGGTTAGAGAGAGATGATAACACCACTACAGTCTGATGGGTTACCACTCCCCCCTTTCACTTACCTCTCCGCCTCCCTGCTCCTCCCTCTCCCCCCATCCCCCAGAGTTCCCAGGTAGACCCCGAGGAACTTTTCACCAAGTTGGAGCGAATCGGTAAAGGATCGTTTGGTGAGGTCTTCAAAGGCATCGATAATCGCACCCAGAGCGTAGTAGCCATTAAGGTGAGGATAGAAACACACACACACACACACACACTCACACACTACACACACACACCACACACTACAGAGCGTAGTAGCCATTAAGGTGAGAAGCAGTACTAAGACATTATAGGCGTTTCTCATTTGATTGATTGATTGATTGATTGATTGATTTATGTCTGAAATATTTTTCCTTCTTTAAGACTATAGATCTGGAAGAGGCCGAAGATGATATTGAAGATATACAACAAGAGATCACCGTACTGAGTCAATGTGACAGTCCCTATGTCACCAAGTACTATGGGTCATACCTAAAGGTGAGGATGGGAACACACACACACACACACACACACACACACACACACACACACACACACACACACACACACACATACACTGCAGCTATAACTCTCTGTCTGTCTCTTAGGGCAGTAAACTATGGATCATCATGGAGTATCTAGGAGGGGGCTCAGCTCTAGACCTGGTAAGTGTGTGTATGTGTGGTGGTTCATTTTCTGAAAGTGTGTGTGTGTGAGATGTGTGTGTGTTCAGTTGCGTGCAGGTCCGTTTGATGAGTGCCAGATTGCCACCATGCTGAGGGAGATTCTGAAGGGTCTGGACTACCTTCACTCGGAGAAGAAGATTCACAGAGATATTAAAGGTAGGAGGAGTGTTGCTCTTCGGCACAGACAGTTCCTTACATGTGGTGTTGCCAGGGGTGTGTGTTTAACACTGTGTGTGGAGGTAGTTAACCAGTAGTTAACCAGTAGCACAGTAAACCAGTAGTTAACCTGTAACACAGTAAACAATGAGTTAACCAGTAGTTAACCAGTAGCACAGTAAACCAGTAGTTAACCAGTAGCACAGTACACCAGTAGTAAACCAGTAGTTAACCAGTAGCATAGTAAACCCATAGTTAACCAGTAGTTATCCAGTAGCATAGTAACCCAGTAGTTAACCAGTAGTTAACCAGTAGCATAGTAAACCAGTAGTTAACCAGTAGTTAACCAGTAGCATAGTAAACCAGTAGCACAGTAAACCAGTAGTTAACCAGTAGCACAGTAAACCAGTAGTTAACCAGTAGTTAACCAGTAGCATAGTAAACCAGTAGTTAACCAGTAGCATAGTAAACCAGTAGTTAACCAGTAGTTAACCAGTAGCATAGTAAACCAGTAGTTAACCAGTAGCATAGTAAACCAGTAGTTAACCAGTAGTTAACTAGTAGCATAGTAAACCAGTAGTTAACCAGTAGCGTAGTAAACCAGTAGTTAACCAGTAGCATAGTAAACCAGTAGTTAACCAGTAGAGTAGTAAACCAGTAGTTAACCAGTAGCATAGTAAACCAGTAGTTAACCAGTAGTTAACCAGTAGCATAGTAAACCAGTAGTTAACCAGTAGCATAGTAAACCAGTAGTTAACCAGTAGTTAACTATTAGCATAGTAACTCAGTAGTTAACCAGTAGTTAACCAGTAGCATAGTAAACCAGTAGTTAACCAGTAGTTAACTAGTAGCATAGTAAACCAGTAGTTAACCAGTAGCGTAGTAAACCAGTAGTTAACCAGTAGCATAGTAAACCAGTAGTTAACCAGTAGAGTAGTAAACCAGTAGTTAACCAGTAGCATAGTAAACCAGTAGTTAACCAGTAGAGTAGTAAACCAGTAGTTAACCAGTAGCATAGTAAACCAGTAGTTAACCAGTAGAATAGTAAACCAGTAGTTAACCAGTAGCATAGTAAACCAGTTTCCGGTTTAAGCGAGCAGTGTGTCAAGAAGCAGTGTGGCTTGGGAGGGTTGTGTGGTAGACCAGTAGTTAACCAGTAGCATAGTAAACCAGTAGTTAACCAGTAGAGTAGTAAACCAGTAGTTAACCAGTAGCATAGTAAACCAGTTTCCGGTTTAAGCGAGCAGTGTGTCAAGAAGCAGTGTGGCTTGGGAGGGTTGTGTGGTAGACCAGTACGACAGCATGCCCCAGTTCCCGCCAATATCCAGCAACTTCGCACAGCCATTGAAGAGGACTGGGACAACATTCCACAGTCCACAATCAAACAGCCTGATCAACTCTATGTGAAGGAGATGTGTCGCGCTGCATGAGGCAAATGATGGTCACATCAGATACGGACTCGGTTTTATGATCCACACCCCTTCCTTTTTTTAAAAAAGGTATCTGTGATCAACAGATGTATATCTGTGTTCCCAGTCATGTGAAATCCATAGATTAGGGAACAATTTAATTAATTGAATGATTTTCATTATATGAACTGTAACTCAGTAAAATATTAGAAATGGTTTTATATTTATGTTCAGTATTACTCACACTACAAAAGTGAAATGTCTCCCCTCTCTCTCTCTCTCTCTCTCTCTCTCTCTCTCTCTCTCCTCTCCTCTCCTCTCCTCTCCTCTCCTCTCCTCTCCTCTCCTCTCCTCTCCTCTCCTCTCTCTCCTCTCCCCTCTCTCTCTCCTCTCCTCTCCTCTCCCCCCTCTCTCTCCTCTCCCCTCTCTCTCTCCTCTCCCCTCTCTCTCTCCTCTCCCCTCTCTCTCTCCTCTCCCCCCTCTCTCCCCCCTCTCTCTCCTCTCCTCTCTCATCTCCCCCCTCTCTCTCCTATCCCCCCTCTCTCTCCTCTCCCCTCTCTGAAGCTGCCAACATCCTCCTCTCTGAGCAGGGGGAGGTGAAGCTAGCAGACTTTGGAGTGGCTGGACAGCTGACCGACACACAGATGAAGAGAGAGACATTTGTAGGCACACCGTTCTGGATGGCACCTGAAGTCATACAGCAGTCTTCTTATGATCACAAGGTAGAGAGAGACATTTGTAAGAACACCATTCATGGTGTATTAGGTTAGGTTGCTTTCGTGTCGGGAAGGGTGGTGTGGTTGACTGTCTAGAAGGATGGTGTGGTTGACTGTCTAGGAGGGTGGTGTGGTTGACTGTCTCGGAGGATGGTGTGGTTGACTGTCTGGGAGGGTGGTGTGGTTGACTGTCTCGGAGGGTGGTGTGGTTGACTGTCTAGGAGGGTGGTGTGGTTGACTGTCTAGGAGGGTGGTGTGGTTGACTGTCTAGGAGGGTGGTGTGGTTGACTGTCTAGGAGGGTGGTGTGGTTGACTGTCTAGGAGGGTGGTGTGGTTGACTGTCTAGGAGGGTGGTGTGGTTGACTGTCTAGGAGGGTGGTGTGGTTGACTGTCTAGGAGGGTGGTGTGGTTGACTGTCTCGGAGGGTGGTGTGGTTCACTGTCTAGGAGGGTGGTGTGGTTCACTGTCTAGGAGGGTGGTGTGGTTCACTGTCTAGGAGGGTGGTGTGGTTGACTGTCTAGGAGGGAGGGTGTGGTGGTTGACTGTCTAGGAGGGAGGGTGGGGTGGTTGACTGTCTAGGAGGGAGGGTGGGGTGGTTGACTGTCTTGGAGGGTGGTGTGGTGGACTGTCTAGGAGGGTGGTGTGGTTGACTGTCTAGGAGGGTGGTGTGGTTGACTGTCTAGGAGGGTGGTGGGGTTGACTGTCTAGGAGGGAGGGTGGTGTGGTTGACTGTCTAGGAGGGAGGGTGTGGTGGTTGACTGTCTAGGAGGGAGGGTGGGGTGGTTGACTGTCTAGGAGGGAGGGTGGGGTGGTTGACTGTCTCGGAGGGTGGTGTGGTGGACTGTCTAGGAGGGTGGTGTGGTTGACTGTCTAGGAGGGTGGTGTGGTTGACTGTCTAGGAGGGTGGTGGGGTTGACTGTCTAGGAGGGAGGGTGGTGTGGTTGACTGTCTAGGAGAGAGGGTGGGGTGGTTGACTGTCTCGGAGGGTGGTGTGGTTGACTGTCTCGGGGGGTG